>NC_060062.1:59520906-59525906 GCF_020283565.1 Trifolium pratense | reverse complement strand
GGCACTCTGCCTTTACACTTGTTGAAAAGTTTTTAAAATTACGTTTTTAAGGGTAGTACGGGTTAGGGTGTTACAATAGTGGTATCAGAGCAGGTCGGTTCGTGTGAACCAATTAGGACTTTTCTTTTCCCCGTATGAGCATGTGTAGGGAACACTGTTAGTACTTTCTAACGTCTAGTTGTGATTCGTTCAGGAATCATGGCTGCTGCGAGGACGAATGCTCAGATTGCGGAAGCTTTGGCCGCACTTACCAACATTGTGGTTAGAGATCATCAACCTGGAAGAGAGGTAGAGATGAGGTTGGAAAGGTTCATGAAGCAGAAACCGCCAACATTTACCGGAGGTTACAACCCGGATGGAGCTCACAAGTGGCTGGAGGAACTTGAAATAATCTTTGAAGCAATGGATTGTTCCGAGGAAGGGAAGACAACCCTTGGGACATATGTGTTGCGTGAGGAAGCGAATGTGTGGTGGAAGAATGCTAAGTTGAGGCTAGGACCCGGTGGTATGGCTATACCATGGGCAATGTTTAAAAGAGAATTTTTGGTTAAGTATTTTCCTGTGGATGTGAAGAATAAGAAGGTGGTGGAATTCATGGAGTTGAAACAGGGAAATATGACGGTAGCTGACTATGCCGTCAAGTTTGAGACTTTGTGTGCGTTTAGTCCGCATTACAACACTATGGAAGCGGAGAACGACAAGTGTGTGAAGTTTGAAAGTGGTCTACGTCCAGACATCAAGCATATGATTGGATTTTCACAGATAAGGGATTTTGCGACCCTTGTGAACAAGAGTAGGATTTGTGATGAAGATGGTAGAGCTAAGGTGAATTACTACAAGGCTGTGAATGACCGAAAAGGGAAAGGACAAGAGCGCGGAAAACCTTATGATAACCGCGGTAGGGGTAATACCAGTGGTGGTAAGAAGCCGGTGAATGGAAGTTGTTACAACTGTGGAGAAAGGGGTCATATGTCTTATGATTGCCCCAAGAAAGGAGATAGGTGTAAGAATTGTGGAAAGCTGGGCCACAAGACCGAGGTTTGTAGGACAAAGGTGGTGTGTTTCAACTGTGGTGAAGAAGGCCACAAGAGTCCGACTTGTAAGAAGCCCAAGAAGGTGATGGGCAAGGTGTTTGCTTTGAGTGGAGAGGATGCTAGCCTTGAGGACAATCTCATTAGAGGTACGTGTTTCATCTATAACACTCCTTTAATTGCGATTATAGATACGGGAGCGACGCATTCTTTTATTTCTTTGGATTGTGCGAAGCGTCTTAGTATTCCTTTAACGGATATGATGGGTAGGATGGAAATAGAAACTCCTGCTAATGGTTCAGTGATTACCCGACAAGTATGTCGTAATTGCCCCGTAACCATTTTTGATAGGCACTTTGGTATGGATTTAGTGTGTATTCCACTTAGTGGTATGGATGTGATTTTTGGTATGAATTGGTTAATCTTCAACCGAATTCATATCAACTGTCGTGAGAAGGCCGTTGTTTTTCCGAAGCCGGAGGAGAACTTGCATTTGATGAGCGGGAAGGAAGTATCGGAAGCGTTGAAAGAACATGCCGAGATGTTCATGATGTTTGCATCATTGAAACTCGAAGGAGGAGTTAAGATAGAAGAGTTACCGATCGTTTGTGAATTCCCAGATGTGTTTCCGGATGATATATCTGACGTGCCTCCAAAGCGAGAGGTAGAGTTTTCTATCGACCTAGTACCTGGAACTAGTCCGATATCGATGGCGCCGTATCGAATGTCAGCGTCAGAGTTGAATGAATTGAAGAAGCAACTTGAAGAGCTGCTTGAGAAGAGGTGAGTTTCCTAGGGCATATAATTTCAAGTGGAGGAATCGCGGTAGATCCTGCGAAGGTTGACGCTGTGTCACAGTGGGGAACGCCGGAATCTGTTTCAGAGATTAGAAGTTTCCTTGGTTTGGCCGGTTATTATAGAAGATTCATCGAAGGTTTTTCGAAATTGGCTTTGCCGTTAACCAAGTTGACGAGGAAAGATCAAGCGTTTGTTTGGGATGGTATTTGTGAGAAGAGTTTCCAAGAGCTCAAGAGAAGATTGACTACTGCACCCGTGTTGATTTTACCTGATGCCAAAGAGTCGTTCGTCGTGTATTGCGATGCTTCGAAGTTAGGACTTGGTGGAGTGCTTATGCAAGGGGGTAATGTGGTAGCATATGCTTCAAGACAACTGAAGGTTCACGAGAGGAACTATCCGACGCATGATTTGGAGTTAGCCGCAGTGGTGTTTACTTTGAAAGTGTGGAGACACTACTTGTATGGATCGAGGTTTGAAGTTTTCAGCGATCACAAGAGTCTGAAGTACTTATTCGACCAGAAGGAGTTGAATATGAGGCAACGAAGATGGCTCGAATTCTTAAAGGATTACGATTTTGAATTGAGTTATCACCCCGGAAAAGCCAATGTGGTGGCCGATGCATTAAGTAGGAAAACTTTGCATATGTCATCATTGATGGTGAAAGAGTTAGAGTTGATTGAGGAATTCCGAGACTTGAGTCTTGTGTGCGAGGTTACTTCTTCAAGTGTGAAGCTTGGAATGTTAAAGTTGACGAATCCTTTTCTTGAAGATATTAAAGAACGTCAGAAATCGGATAAGAAATTGATGGAGAAGATGGTACTCATCAATGAAGGCAAGGAGACCAATATCAAGATTGACGAAAGTGGAGTCATGAGATTTCACGGAAGAGTTTGTGTACCGGATGTACCCGAATTAAAGAGAATGATCATGGAAGAAGGTCACAGAAGTGGTTTGAGTATTCATCCTGGAGTAACCAAGATGTATCAGGATTTGAGGAAGTTATTTTGGTGGCCGGGAATGAAGAGGCAAATTTCTGAATTTGTTTATTCATGCTTGACTTGTCAGAAATCGAAGATTGAGCATCAGAAGCCGTTTGGTTTGTTACAACCAATGTTTATACCCGAGTGGAAATGGGATAGCATTGCAATGGATTTTGTGGGAGGTTTACCGAAGACCAAGAAAGGTAACGAGGTGATTTGGGTAGTGGTAGATCGTCTGACGAAGTGTGCTCACTTCATTGCTATTAGGAAAGGTACTTTGGTGCCTAAGTTGGCCGAGATTTATGTGGAGCAGATTGTGAGGCTACATGGTATTCCAACAAGTATTATTTCGGATAGAGATCCGAGATTTACTTCTAGATTTTGGGAAAGCTTGCAAGAAGCTTTAGGAACGAAGTTGAGGTTGAGTTCAGCTTATCATCCTCAGACAGATGGTCAGTCGGAGAGGACGATACAATCCTTAGAGGATTTGTTGAGAGCTTGTGTTTTGGAACAAAACGTGAATTGGGATTCTTGTTTGCCATTGGTAGAGTTTACATACAACAACAGTTACCATTCTAGTATCGGAATGGCACCGTTTGAGGCTTTGTATGGGAGAAGGTGTAGGACACCTCTGTGTTGGTATGAAACTGGAGAAGGTGCAATTCTTGGACCAGAGATTGTACAAGAGACAACAGAGAAGATTCGGATGATTCGTGAGAAGATGAAAGCGTCTCAGAGTCGACAGAAGAGTTACCATGATAAGAGGAGGAAGGACATTGAATTCCAAGAGGGGGATCATGTATTCCTACGAGTTAAATCGACTACTGGAGTAGGACGTGCGTTGAAGTCGCGAAAGTTGACGTCGAGATTTATTGGGCCGTTTGAGATTTTGAAGCGAGTTGGGAAAGTTGCGTATAGGATTGCATTACCGCCATCATTGGCGAATTTGCACGATGTTTTTCATGTATCACAGTTGCGCAAGTATGTGTCTGATCCGACACACGTGATTGAATCGGACGATGTTCAAGTGAGGGATGACTTGACCATCGAGACTGTGCCTTTGAGAATCGAAGGAAGAGAAGTGAAGAGGTTGAGAAACAAAGAGATTGCATCCGTGAAAGTCGTGTGGGGAGGACCGGCTGGTGAGAATGCAACGTGGGAGCTGGAAAGCAAGATGAGAGATTCTTATCCCGATCTGTTTCTAGGTAATTTCGAGGGCGAAATTCTTTTAAGGGGGGTAGGATTGTAACGACCCATTTTTCGTATTCGTATATTTTATTAAATGTTATTTTATTTATTAATTGGCTTTTATTATTTTAGTGAGCGACGAATAATTATTTAGCCGATCGTAAGTTATTAGGCGCGAGAACCTTGTTTTGGGCTTTAATGGGCGTGAGAGGCATGGGCCTAAGCCATTTGGGCTTGGTTCATGACACATGAGAAGTGGTATAAGTAGCAAGTCCAACTTATGAATAGTATCATAACTTCATTTCTTGAGTTTTGAGTGAGTAGAGCAAGAGCAAAACCATAAGAGCTAAGCTAGGGTTTGGATCAAGAGAGAAAGCTTGAGCAAGAGAAGGCTTGAATCATCATCTTTGCTTAAGGTAAGAGATTAGAATTCATGATTCTTGAGTGGCAAGGAGAGGGGAGATTGTCTATGTCTCCGTTCCCGAACTCTCCCACTCAATTTCTTTTAGATTTTGATTAAGCTTGTGTATGTGAGTATGATGTTCTTCATCATCACTTTGTATGTGTTAATCACTAGTTTGATCTCATGAAAAATATGTATGTGTTTGGATCATTTTTGGAAAGTTTATGAAAGTTGCTTAAAACTCAAGAAATTGCCATGATTTTGATTATTAGAGGTATTTGGATGTTTGGAAGGGATGATTAATGTTCCTTGATACCATATATGTTTGGAATAGCTGTTTATATGAATTTATAACATGTTTAGATGAATTTTTGAGTTGATTTGAGGTTAAACCGCCTTAGATAACTCAAGAACAGATATTCTGTTCTGGTGTGGTTCGCTAAGCGACCAGGGGTTCGCTGTAGCGAACAGGTTCGCCGGATCTCGCCAAAGCTCGCTATGAGCAGGTGATCCTCTGGTGAGATTCGCCAAGTCTCGCTAAGGCTTCGCTCAGCGAATAGTTCGTTGAAGCTCGCCAAGTCTCGCCAAGTCTCGCTATGA
>NC_060062.1:59503406-59505906 GCF_020283565.1 Trifolium pratense | reverse complement strand
CAAGTTGGCCCAAGGCCCCCTCGTTTTGCTATGTACCGGGGGGCCAAAAAATCAAAGGCGAAATGCACACGGGGGTGTCAAGCAACCTCCATGTACCGTGGCATGACCGTGGCCAAGTAATAAAGATAAAATTCCTTGCCTAGGCCAAGTTGGCCCAAGGCCCCGTCTCGTTTTGCTATAAGCAAGGGCGTAGCAAGGCACGCGGGGGGCCAAAAAATCAAAGTGCTCCGAAATGCACACGGGGGTGTCAAGCAACCTCCATGTACCGTGGCATGACCGTGGCCAAGTAATAAAGATAAAATTCCATGCCTAGGCCAAGTTGGGCCAAGGCCCCGTCTCGTTTTGCTATAAGCAAGGGCGTGGCAAGGCACGCGGGGGGCCAAAAAATCAAAGTGCTCCGAAATGCACACGGGGGTGTCAAGCAACCTCCATGTACCGTGGCATGACCGTGGCCAAGTAATAAAGATAAAATTCCATGCCTAGGCCAAGTTGGCCCAAGGCCCCGTCTCGTTTTGCTATAAGCAAGGGCGTGGCAAGGCACGCGGGGGGCCAAAAAATCAAAGTGCTCCGAAATGCACACGGGGGTGTCAAGCAACCTCCATGTACCGTGGCATGACCGTGGCCAAAGAATAAAGATAAAATTCCATGCCTAGGCCAAGTTGGCCCAAGGCCCCGTCTCGTATTGCTATAAGCAAGGGCGTGGCAAGGCACGCGGGGGGCCAAAAAATCAAAGTGCTCCGAAATGCACACGGGGGTGTCAAGCAACCTCCATGTACCGTGGCATGACCGTGGCCAAGTAATAAAGATAAAATTCCATGCCTAGGCCAAGTTGGGCCAAGGCCCCGTCTCGTTTTGCTATAAGCAAGGGCGTGGCAAGGCACGCGGGGGGCCAAAAAATCAAAGTGCTCCGAAATGCACACGAGGGTGTCAAGCAACCTCCATGTACCGTGGCATGACCGTGGCCAAGTAATAAAGATAAAATTCCTTGCCTAGGCCAAGTTGGCCCAAGGCCCCGTCTCGTTTTGCTATAAGCAAGGGCGTGGCAAGGCACGCGGGGGGCCAAAAAATCAAAGTGCTCCGAAATGCACACGGGGGTGTCAAGCAACCTCCATGTACCGTGGCATGACCGTGGCCACGTAATAAAGATAAAATTCCATGCCTAGGCCAAGTTGGCCCAAGGCCCCGTCTCGTTTTGCTATAAGCAAGGGCGTGGCAAGGCACGCGGGGGGCCAAAAAATCAAAGTGCTCCGAAATGCACACGGGGGTGTCAAGCAACCTCCATGTACCGTGGCATGACCGTGGCCAAGTAATAAAGATAAAATTCCATGCCTAGGGCAAGTTGGGCCAAGGCCCCGTCTCGTTTTGCTATAAGCAAGGGCGTGGCAAGGCACGCGGGGGGCCAAAAAATCAAAGTGCTCCGAAATGCACACGGGGGTGTCAAGCAACCTCCATGTACCGTGGCATGACCGTGGCCAAAGAATAAAGATAAAATTCCATGCCTAGGCCAAGTTGGGCCAAGGCCCCGTCTCGTATTGCTATAAGCAAGGGCGTGGCAAGGCACGCGGGGGGCCAAAAAATCAAAGTGCTCCGAAATGCACACGGGGGTGTCAAGCAACCTCCATGTACCGTGGCATGACCGTGGCCAAGTAATAAAGATAAAATTCCATGCCTAGGCCAAGTTGGGCCAAGGCCCCGTCTCGTTTTGCTATAAGCAAGGGCGTGGCAAGGCACGCGGGGGGCCAAAAAATCAAAGTGCTCCGAAATGCACACGGGGGTGTCAAGCAACCTCCATGTACCGTGGCATGACCGTGGCCAAAGAATAAAGATAAAATTCCATGCCTAGGCCAAGTTGGCCCAAGGCCCCGTCTCGTATTGCTATAAGCAAGGGCGTGGCAAGGCACGCGGCGGGGCCAAAAAATCAAAGTGCTCCGAAAATATTTTTCCACTTTCCAGTCCACTTATACATATTATGTGCAGTGTGCACACAAGACACCTTCCCAAAATTCGACTTATATGAGGCGTTTTACGTCAAATCCGGCTATTTTCGGCGTTTTGGCCGAAAAATCAAAATAAATCGAAACTTCCTCGGAATGCTTAGCCACTTTCCAGTCCACTTATACATATTGTGTGGAGTGTGAACACAAGACACCGTCTCAAAATTCGACTTCTAGGCGGCGTTTTACGTCAAATCCGCCTTTTTTCGAGTTTTCGGCCAAAAAATCAAACTCAATCGAAACTTCGTCGGATCGCTTAGCCACTTTCCAGTCCACTTATACTTATTGTGTGGGGTGTGCACAAAAAAAACGAAGTCAAAATTCGACTTCTAGGTTGTTTTTTACGTGGTATCCGCCCTTTGCGAAGTTTCGGCCGAAAAATTCGTAATTAATTCATCCGACATCGGAATATTACGATTCTTTCGTGGTTTTGCTTGTTTTAATGTTCCTAACAACCATAAAAAAATTCAAAAAAAAAATTCGTCATCTAGGTCCAATTTTAAGCA
>NC_060062.1:59490906-59493406 GCF_020283565.1 Trifolium pratense | reverse complement strand
GGGGGGCCAAAAAATCAAAGTGCTCCGAAATGCACACGGGGGTGTCAAGCAACCTCCATGTACCGTGGCATGACCGTGGCCAAGTAATAAAGATAAAATTCCATGCCTAGGCCAAGTTGGCCCAAGGCCCCGTCTCGTTTTGCTATAAGCAAGGGCGTGGCAAGGCACGCGGGGGGCCAAAAAATCAAAGTGCTCCGAAATGCACACGGGGGTGTCAAGCAACCTCCATGTACCGTGGCATGACCGTGGCCAAAGAATAAAGATAAAATTCCATGCCTAGGCCAAGTTGGCCCAAGGCCCCGTCTCGTATTGCTATAAGCAAGGGCGTGGCAAGGCACGCGGGGGGCCAAAAAATCAAAGTGCTCCGAAATGCACACGGGGGTGTCAAGCAACCTCCATGTACCGTGGCATGACCGTGGCCAAGTAATAAAGATAAAATTCCATGCCTAGGCCAAGTTGGGCCAAGGCCCCGTCTCGTTTTGCTATAAGCAAGGGCGTGGCAAGGCACGCGGGGGGCCAAAAAATCAAAGTGCTCCGAAATGCACACGGGGGTGTCAAGCAACCTCCATGTACCGTGGCATGACCGTGGCCAAGTAATAAAGATAAAATTCCATGCCTAGGCCAAGTTGGGCCAAGGCCCCGTCTCGTTTTGCTATAAGCAAGGGCGTGGCAAGGCACGCGGGGGGCCAAAAAATCAAAGTGCTCCGAAATGCACACGGGGGTGTCAAGCAACCTCCATGTACCGTGGCATGACCGTGGCCAAGTAATAAAGATAAAATTCCATGCCTAGGCCAAGTTGGGCCAAGGCCCCGTCTCGTTTTGCTATAAGCAAGGGCGTGGCAAGGCACGCGGGGGGCCAAAAAATCAAAGTGCTCCGAAATGCACACGGGGGTGTCAAGCAACCTCCATGTACCGTGGCATGACCGTGGCCAAGTAATAAAGATAAAATTCCATGCCTAGGCCAAGTTGGGCCAAGGCCCCGTCTCGTTTTGCTATAAGCAAGGGCGTGGCAAGGCACGCGGGGGGCCAAAAAATCAAAGTGCTCCGAAATGCACACGGGGGTGTCAAGCAACCTCCATGTACCGTGGCATGACCGTGGCCAAGTAATAAAGATAAAATTCCATGCCTAGGCCAAGTTGGGCCAAGGCCCCGTCTCGTTTTGCTATAAGCAAGGGCGTGGCAAGGCACGCGGGGGGCCAAAAAATCAAAGTGCTCCGAAATGCACACGGGGGTGTCAAGCAACCTCCATGTACCGTGGCATGACCGTGGCCAAGTAATAAAGATAAAATTCCATGCCTAGGCCAAGTTGGGCCAAGGCCCCGTCTCGTTTTGCTATAAGCAAGGGCGTGGCAAGGCACGCGGGGGGCCAAAAAATCAAAGTGCTCCGAAATGCACACGGGGGTGTCAAGCAACCTCCATGTACCGTGGCATGACCGTGGCCAAGTAATAAAGATAAAATTCCATGCCTAGGCCAAGTTGGGCCAAGGCCCCGTCTCGTTTTGCTATAAGCAAGGGCGTGGCAAGGCACGCGGGGGGCCAAAAAATCAAAGTGCTCCGAAATGCACACGGGGGTGTCAAGCAACCTCCATGTACCGTGGCATGACCGTGGCCAAGTAATAAAGATAAAATTCCTTGCCTAGGCCAAGTTGGCCCAAGGCCCCGTCTCGTTTTGCTATAAGCAAGGGCGTGGCAAGGCACGCGGGGGGCCAAAAAATCAAAGTGCTCCGAAATGCACACGGGGGTGTCAAGCAACCTCCATGTACCGTGGCATGACCGTGGCCAAGTAATAAAGATAAAATTCCATGCCTAGGCCAAGTTGGCCCAAGGCCCCGTCTCGTTTTGCTATAAGCAAGGGCGTGGCAAGGCACGCGGGGGGCCAAAAAATCAAAGTGCTCCGAAATGCACACGGGGGTGTCAAGCAACCTCCATGTACCGTGGCATGACCGTGGCCAAGTAATAAAGATAAAATTCCATGCCTAGGCCAAGTTGGGCCAAGGCCCCGTCTCGTTTTGCTATAAGCAAGGGCGTGGCAAGGCACGCGGGGGGCCAAAAAATCAAAGTGCTCCGAAATGCACACGGGGGTGTCAAGAAACCTCCATGTACCGTGGCATGACCGTGGCCAAAGAATAAAGATAAAATTCCATGCCTAGGCCAAGTTGGGCCAAGGCCCCGTCTCGTATTGCTATAAGCAAGGGCGTGGCAAGGCACGCGGGGGGCCAAAAAATCAAAGTGCTCCGAAAATATTTTTCCACTTTCCAGTCCACTTATACATATTATGTGCAGTGTGCACACAAGACACCTTCCCAAAATTCGACTTATATGAGGCGTTTTACGTCAAATCCGGCTATTTTCGGCGTTTTGGCCGAAAAATCAAAATAAATCGAAACTTCCTCGGAATGCTTAGCCACTTTTCAGTCCACTTATACATATTGTGTGGAGTGTGAACACAAGACACCGTCTCAAAATTCGACTTCTAGGCGGCGTTTTACGTCAAATCCGC
>NC_060062.1:59363406-59485906 GCF_020283565.1 Trifolium pratense | reverse complement strand
TTCTTAGGTAGGATTGCATGGGTAGTGTCTAGGTGATAAGTCAAGTACCGGGTGTTGGTCGAGGGCTTTGAACTAGAGCTATTATAGTGGATTCATTCCTGGATTGGTATCCCCCAGAGTAGGTGACGTTGCACTGAACTGGGTTAACAACTATCTGTCTTATTTATTATTCTGCAATTTATTTATTTATTTCCTGTGTTCTGCGACTGTCTTGCTGCAACGTATGCTATAGCATCTTGTGCAACATTGTGTTCACTGCGTGCCAGATTTCAATTGGCATCAGAGCAGGCACCCTTTCTGGTTATAGGGTGAGCTCCAGGGAGAATGTCTGGCAACATGGACAAAGAAGGAGGGCTTGTAAGCAGACCACCGCTTCTCGTTGGTGTCTCCAACTATGATTATTGGAAATCACGCATGATTGCTTTCCTAAAATCTATGGATAGCAAAACTTGGAAAGCTGTTCTGAAAGGATGGGACCCCCCTGTGGTCATGGACAAGGATGGAAAGCCAACACTTGAACTAAAAGCTGAGGAGGACTGGTCTAAAGAAGAAGATGAGCTTGCTTTGGGAAACTCAAAAGCATTATATGCATTATACAATGGGGTAGACAAACACATTTTCAAACTGATCAAAAAATGTGTCTCAGCAAAGGAAGCTTGGAAGATTCTTGAATCTGTTCATGAAGGTACTCCTCAGGTAAAAATGTCTAAATTACAGATCCTTACTACTCAGTTTGAAAATTTACGTATGAAGGATGAGGAAACAATTCAAGATTTTCATATGACCATTCTAGATTATGATAATCAATTTGATGCTTTGGGGGAGAAAATTCCCGAAGAAAAGTTAGTAAGAAAAATGCTCAGATCTCTTCCAAAGAAATTTGATATGAAAGTCACAGCTATGGAAGAAGCCAAAAACATATCTCAGATGAAGCTGGATGAACTGGTTGGATCACTCCAAACTTATGAAAGTGTTGCAAATGGAAGAAGTGAAAAGAAAAATAAGAGCATTGCCTTCTCATCTAAAAATAATGAAGAAGAACTAGAGGATGAAGAAGAATCTAATGAGAGCATTTCTGAGGCCATGGTGTTATTGGGAAAACAATTCAACAAAGTTCTGAAACGAATGGATAAGAGACCCAGATCAAATTTCAAAAACAATGCTCCAGGCACTATGCGCAGCAATGAAAATCAAGGAAAGCCTAAAAGTGATGAAAAATCAAACTTAAACAGAAACATTCGATGTCATGAATGTGAAGGATATGGTCACATCAGACCTGAGTGTCCAACATATCAGAAGATAACAAAGAAAGGGCTAACTGTAAGTTGGTCTGAGGATGATGATTCAGAAGATGATACAACATCTGTAACTGCTAAACATATCTCAGTCTTAACAGGTATTGTTACATCTGATACAGAATCTGATGATGGAGAGGTAACCTATGAAGAGCTTGCTGAATCCTACAAGGAACTTTGTTCTAAGAGTGAAGAAATCTGCAGGGTTATTGAGAAACAAAAGGTAACCATCAATGAGTTAAAAGCAGAAAAATTTGAGAATATATCAAAGATGGAGGAACTTCAAAAGAAGGTAAATTATCTATCCTCTGATCTTGAAGAAGCTAAGGAAGTCATTGAAAAATTAAATGCTGACATTTGGCGGCTGAGAAAATTCTCTGACATGTTGTATAAAGATGATGAGCATCTTGACAAACTTCATAAGGCTGATGGTCAACTCGAGGAAATCTTATAGAAAAATGTTCGAAAGCCTAGGAATATTGGGCTTAGCTATGAGAATGTCAACAAATTCAAAAAATACAGTCCTGACCTCATGTACATGGATCCTAGAGAAACTCAGAAGCAAAGGATGCCTTATCAGAAGCCGCAGCATCATCAGCAGCATCCCATGTCAAGAAATAGAAGAAAACACCATGCTTGGAGATGTCATTACTGTGGTAGAAAAGGGCACATAAGGCCTTACTGCTACAAACTATTTGGGTACCCTAACAGACGTCCTCAACACAAACATGTTTCCACAACTGCCCCTACTCAACAAGAATAGAAACCTAAAGGTGAAAATGAGAAGAAAATGATACAACTCAACCTGAAGAAGAGATTACTGCTCTGATTGCTCACACATCACTTAGAGTTTCATCAAGGGAAGACTGGTACTTCGATAGTGGCTGTTCAAGACACATGACCGGAATAAGTAAATTTCTTGTCGGTATAAAGTTTTATTCAACCAGCTTTGTAACCTTTGGTGATGGTGCAAAAGGAGAAATTGTTGGGATAAGGGAGCTCAGAAGTAATAGCTTGCCTAAACTAAACAATGTGCTGTTAGTAAGAGGATTGACTGCAAATTTGATAAGTATTAGTCAACTATGCGACCAAGGAATGAAAGTAAACTTCACCAAGTCTGAATGTTTGGTTACAAATAACGAAGGTGAGATTTTGATGAAAGGTGTCAGATCAAAAGACAACTGCTATCTATGGGTTCCCCAAGAAGAAGCAAATATGTCAACATGCTTAATCACTAAAGAAGATGAAGTAAAACTATGGCACCAAAAGCTTGGTCATCTTAATCTAAGAAGCATGAAGAAAGCAATATCTAAAGAAGCCATCAGAGGACTACCAAATCTCAAAATTAAAGAAGGTAGCATATGTGGAGACTGTCAAATTAGAAAACAAACCAAGATGCCACATCCAAAGCTGCAGCATCTTACCACCACCAGAGTTCTTGAACTTCTACACATGGACTTGATGGGTCCTATGCAAACTGAAAGCTTAGGAGGTAAAAGGTACGTATATGTTGTTGTTGATGACTTTTCTAGATACACCTGGATAAATTTTATTAGAAAGAAATCAGAAACCTTTGATGTGTTCAAAGATCTATGTATTCAACTTCAAAGGGAGAAAAACAATGTTGTATTAAGGATCAGGAGTGATCATGGTAAGGAGTTTGAAAACTCCAGGTTCTCTGACTTCTGTGCCTCTGAAGGCATCATACATGAATTCTCATCTCCCATTACACCACAACAAAATGGTGTAGTAGAAAGAAAAAATAGAACTATACAAGAGTCTGCAAGGGTAATGTTACATGCAAAGAAACTTTCACATGGTTTTTGGGCAGAAGCTATGAATACTGCCTGTTATATCCATAATCGTGTCACCCTGAGATCTGGAACTACAACTACTCTGTACGAATTATGGAAAGAGAGGAAACCTACTGTTAAGCACTTCCATGTGTTTGGTTGTAAATGCTACATCTTGTCTGATAGAGAACCAAGAACCAAAATGGACCCTAAAAGTGATGAGGGCATATTCTTGGGATACTCAACAAATAGCAGAGCCTACAGAGTATATAATAATAGAACCAAAACCATGATGGAGTCTATAAATGTGGTAATAGATGACACCTCAAGTGAAACTGCTGAAGATGATACAGAAGATGCTATAGCATCTATAACAGGTGGTGTAGATTGTGAAACTATTAATGAATCCAAGAATGATACAGAGGTTACTGCATCTGAACAAATCTCTGCTACTCCAAAGAAAGGCCCTTCTACTCGTACTCAAAAGAATCACCCTACAGACCTGATTATTGGTAATCCCAATCAAGGAATTACTACTAGAAGGTGTAACGACCCAATTTTCATATTATTATTTTTATGTGTTAAAATATTTTATTTAACGTGGAATTTTAATTAAGTTAATAACTAGAGTTATTTATCGAGTACTTTAGTTATTAAGCGAGTAGTGAGAGTTAACGTGTTATTGGGCCAAGCCAATTGGGCTTGAGGCCCAATGGGCCTTGAGTGTTCATTTTTCTCATGTTCTTGTGTTCTTGAAGAGAGGAAGAGGAGAGCTTGGGAGCTAGAGCAAGGGGAGAGCTAGGGATTCGAGAGCTTCGTCGTGTTTTCTTCGAATCCAGGTAAGAGAGTAGATTTCATATTCGTGGGTGACTCGAGGAAGGGGAGAATGTCGATTTCTCCTCACCCGAACTTCCTCCACCCCATTTTCGTTTTAGCTTAGAACGGATTTTCTTGATGGAAATCGTTCCTAAGGTTCTTAATATGTTTAACATGCTTTTAACATGATTAATGAACGGATTTAATGATTAAAAAACGAGTTTATGAAAGATTAAACTCAAGAACTTTGTGTTCTTGAGAGTTTTGAGTAAAAGTGTTAAATCTCTACTTTTTCGTAGTAAAAATGGTAGATCGGTGAAATGAACCGTCCTTTTGTGTTTAGATATGCTTGTTATGCTTGAATACAAACTCTTTTGGGGTTTATAACATGAAAAATGGGATTTTTGGGCGTTTTTGTGTAGAAAACGCATGTTTTTCCGCCTCAGGCACAATAATTTCCGCCTGAAACGGAAGAACAGTGAGCAGCCAACCTTTCAGATGTTTCTGCGCCTCAAACGTAAACTTTTGCGCCTCAGGCGTAAACTTCCGCCTCAAACGTAAATATTTCCGCCCCAGGCGGAAATGCTGCAGATTTCACCAATTTTTCATCTGCTATCTTCCTTTGCATGTATTTTCAATCAGTGTCTTATTCTTACATGATTGTTGATGCTTGTTGATGCTTGTTGATGCTTATTACGATTGTTAATCATGTATGAAGTATAAATGAAGTATATTAAGGTGTTAATCAACTTAATAAAGAAGGATATTAGAATTATGTTATTCTAATAAAGACGGATATTAAGGTATTGATTATCTTAATAAAGACGGACGTTGGATAGTGTTCCACGTTATTGTTGACGGGCTATATGCCAAAATTGTTGATGAATATATTCATGAGTTTTGAGTGCATGCATCATGAATATTTAGGGATATTGGCTTGTCCAATAAAGAAGGATATCGAACTATATTTGTTTGATAAAGACGGATATCGGAGGTGAAATACTCTGATAAAGACGATGGTACCACATGCATTAGAGGTGTCTAGAGGACATAACATGAATGTGAAGCATTAGATTGCATTAGGGATTATGTGTGCATTTTATAATAAATGATGTTTGACACATACTTGGTAAATGTTGATTGTTAATCCGTATGTGAGGAGCAGAGTCCGTCATGACTATAAAATGAACAACGCAGGGTCCGTCATGACCATAATCTGAACAATGTATTTGTTGATGTTTTGGTATTGTCCGAGACGACGTGAAACTATATGTTTGGTATATAATTGTAGATGATTGATTATGTGATAAATGAAGTAATATGCATGATATATGAATATGCATGAATGATGGTGATGTATATGTATAATGTATGATTATGCATGTTTTTATGAAGAAGTGTTTAAGTACAATTTACTTACACTTGTATATTTTGAGTATGTTATCTAACTCTCTTTTATGTGTTATGTGCTGGACCGTTGGGGGTCCAGATTTTACAGGATTTTGTGGTATTCGATGTCGAGTCGTCGGTGAAGCTCCGCTCTGATTGTGACACGGGAACAGGGGTTTTATATTGTATATAGAGTCTCCTTATCTAGGTTGTTTTGTATAATCAATAAATATATTATTTGATTTAAGATTTGTATAAACAAGTATTTTTACTAATTAACTAAATTAGTATTATTTTGATTGAAGAATGTAATACTCGAACCACAACTTTTATAATATCGAACATTACTTTCCGTTGCGTATTTTGAAAAAGATTTTACTAAAGGTAGAAATATATAAATAATGGGTTTGGGTGTTACAGAAGGACACTTGACTTAGTTTCTAATGCTTGTTTTGTGTCTAAGTTTGAGCCAAAAAATGTGAAGGAAGCTCTCACTGATGAGTTCTGGATAAATGCTATGCAAGAAGAGCTAAATCAGTTCAAGAGGAATGAAGTTTGGGACTTGGTTCCTAGACCAGAAAATGCAAATGTAATTGGTACCAAATGGGTCTACAAGAACAAGTCTGATGAAAGTGGAACTGTAACCAGAAACAAGGCAAGACTGGTTGCACAAGGATACTCACAGATTCAAGGGATAGATTTTGATGAGACTTTTGCTCCGGTTGCTCGTCTTGAATCCATTAGATTACTTCTAGGAGTGGCATGCATTCTAAAATTCAAGTTATTCCAAATGGATGTGAAAAGTGCTTTCCTCAATGGGTACTTAAATGAAGAAGTGTATGTGGAACAACCAAAGGGGTTTGTTGATCCAAGCTTTCCAAATCATGTTTACAAATTAAAGAAAGCTCTATATGGATTAAAACAAGCACCTCGAGCATGGTATGAAAGATTGACTGAGTTCCTTATTAGTCAAGGCTACAGGAAGGGAGGAAATGACAAGACTCTATTTGTGAAAGAAGATCAAGGCAAATTTCTGATAGCACAAATCTATGTTGATGACATTGTCTTTGGAGGAATGTCTAGTGAGATGGTACAACATTTCGTGCAGCAAATGCAGTCTGAGTTTGAGATGAGTCTTGTAGGTGAACTAACCTACTTTCTTGGGCTCCAGGTAAAGCAGATGGAAGATACTATGTTTATCTCCCAAAGCAAGTATGCAAGAAATATAGTGAAGAAGTTTGGTATGGAAAGTGCTGCTCATAAAAGAACACCTGCAGCAACCCATTTAAAGCTTACCAAAGATGAAAAGGGAGTTGATGTTGATCAAAGTCTTTATAGAAGCATGATAGGAAGCTTATTATACCTTACAGCCAGCAGGCCTGATATTACCTTTGCTGTAGGAGTATGTGCTAGGTACCAAGTTGAGCTAAAGATGAGTCATCTTGCTCAAGTGAAAAGAATTTTGAAGTATGTGAATGGTACATGTGACTATGGGATCCTGTATACTCATGGTGAGAATTCTATGCTAGTAGGGTATTGTGATGATGATTGGGCAGGTTGTGTAGATGATAGAAAAAGCACCTCAGGAGCTTGTTTCTTTTTGGGCAACAATCTTATATCTTGGTTCAGCAAGAAACAGAACTGTGTATCTTTATCTACAGCTGAAGCTGAGTACATAGCTGCAGGAAGTAGCTGCTCCCAGTTATTATGGATGAAACAAATGTTATTGGAGTACAATGTGGTACAAGATGCTATGGCATTGTACTGTGACAATCTTAGTGCCATCAATATTTCAAAGAATCCTATCCAACATAGCAGGACTAAGCATATTGATATTAGGCACCATTTTATTAGAGATCTAGTTGAAGAAGGTATTGTGACTCTTGAGCATATTTCAACTGAAGAACAATTGGCTGATATTTTTACTAAGGCTCTAGATGCAGTTCAATTTGAAAAATTGCGAGGCAAACTTGGTATTTGCCTGTGCGAAGATTTGTAGCAATTACAGCACAAAAAAAGTGCAGTTGAAGTGTCTCTCTACACCTCATTTAGTTGTGCACGCAAAATAAGGGAAGTTATCAAAGACTTCCATAACTTCTCCTTTCACGCCATTCAAACTCATCATTTCACGCGCTACATTACTTCTCCTCATTCTCTCTCTTCATCAACTACTCAACTTCCTCTCTCAAACTCCATTAGCGAAAACCTTCACCAAAGTTCAACAATCACCATGTCAAGTTCTCAAAATCCATCTCCTTCCAAGAACGACGAAACTCTTCCTCCACAAACGGCCACATCACCCTCATACGAGTCTCTCCCTCAACAAATCACTGTGGCCTTTCCAATTTCAACAATCTTTCCTGAGGAAATAACGAAGAGGAAGAAGATCTCAGCGAAGAAGACAACGCCAAAGAAAACTCAATCCACTTCGCGTGCGTCATCTGCATCGAAACAAACGGGTAAGAAATCAAAATCCACTTCTAGAGTTGTTCATACGATGCATGAACTGTATCTTGACAATCCTGCTATTCCAAATGTTAATGTTGATGCTGAAGCATCTGAATCTAGTAAGAAGAATTTAAGTTTGGAACTTGATTTACCTGAAACCCTAGAATCAGAAAACCCTAGGTCTGTTGGATTGGGGAAAACCTCTTTCGAAACCCCTGATGCTGCTATTGTTGATATTGGCGCTACCTCTAAGGCCAATTTTGAGTCAGAAATGACAGTTGATGAGAATGCAGGTTCTGGGCTAGATGCTGCACATGATGCTACAGCATCTGCAGCACATGTTGATGTTAGTAATTCTGTGGTACCTGATTCACCAAACTCTCCTGTGGTTCCTAATAATGAGAAAGGTACTGAAACCACCATCCCTGGTGATGTCACTACTCAAGATAAGGGTGAAACTGCAAAAATGCCTGATACAAGTGAGGCAAATGTAATTGATGTTGAAAGCCTCCAATTCAAAAGTACTCCTAGGGCTGGTATAACTAGGAGGCTGAGGAGTAGTACTGGAAAGGATATAGCCACTCCTTCTGAAGCCACCAAAACTAAAATTGGGCCTAAGAAATAGTGGAGCAAGATCACTATACCCTCTGAGAGTAAGAAGAAGATTGTGAAGAGGAAGACGATCTCCTCTAGTGACTCTGACTATGAGGAAGACCAGGATGCTGAAGCATCTCCTGTAGCATCTCCTCAAAAATCTGCCAAGAGAAGAAGAATGAGCTCTAATGTACCACCTGTACCAATTGATAATGTCTCCTTCCACTGTGTTGAGAATGTTGACGGGTGGAAATTTGTGGTCAAAAGGAGAATGGCCATAGAAAGGAACCTTAATGAAGAATTCTTGAAATGTCAAGATATTATGAATCTGATAGAGGAAGCAGGGCTGATGAAAACTGTATCTGAGTTGGGTAGGTGCTATGATAAATTGACCAGAGAGTTCTTAGTGAACATCCCAGCTGATTGTGATAACCCTTTAAGTCCTGAGTACTTGAAGGTGTATGTGAGGGGAAGATGTGTTGACTTTTCACCAGCCATCATCAACCAACATCTGGGTAGATGTGATGTTCCTGCACCTGAATTGGAGATATCTATGAATGAGGTGTCCAAGACTATAACTGGTGACAAGGTGAAAGTGTGGCCAAGAGCTGGAAAATTGTCTGCTGCAAAATTGACCACAAAGTATGCTCTGCTGAACAAAATTGCTGCAGCCAACTGGGTACCCACTACACACTCCAATAGTGTAGCTACAGGTTTGGCTAAATTCATCTATGCCATAGGTACTAGTACTGTTTTTGATTATGGCAATTATATCTTTAATGCAACAATTCTCTATGGCTCTTCTACTTCTATAAAGATGCCAATAGCCTTTCCCACCTTGATCTGTGATATTATTTTGTCCCAACACCCTGATATCTGCACTAAGTCTGATGTGCCTGTCCCTAGACCTTCAGCCTTGACCATGGATTTTAGATTGTTGGAAGGTAAACATGCTGCAGACATTGCTGTAGCATCTTTGAAGAAACCAGCTGCAGGCATGACCAAAAGACAGATGATTGCTAATCTCAGGGAGGTTAGTAAAATGCTGGGTGAGAAGAAGGAGCTGGTAGATGGTGTGATCCAAGCCTTAGAGCTTGAGCAAGCACAAGCAGAGGAGGTTGGAGTTGGTCCTTCCCATGGTGCTTCCCATGATGATGATCTTACAGGTGGTGACACTGTAGAAGAGGAAATGGCCTATGATGACAGTCCCTCCATATGAGCTGCTTATTTCATTTGGCTGTACTTTTTCTGTCTTTCTCTGGATTTTATTTTTGAAGGCTTAGGCCTCATGGTTTGTAATTTGTACTATATGATCCCTTATGATCTGACATCCTGTGACTCTATGCTACTTGAATGGATCTTTGTTTTTGCTCCTATTCTATGGTACTGACTTTATTTGTTAGAATTTATGGCTAAAAAGGGGGAGTAAAATGTGTTTATGTGCATGATGTGATGAAGAATGCTATAGCATCTAGTATAGCATGTTTGCTTATATGCATATTTTGAGGGGGAGTGAAGATTATGCATGTGTTGAGGGGGAGTAGGTAGAATTTAATATGCATGCTTATATAGGAATTTATTTTTCCTATTCTCTGTGGCGTTGCTTAAATTTTAAGGAGTTTATTTCTCCGATCTTGAATCCATTATGTGAGAGTTTATTTCTCTCTATCTGTACTTTGAGGCTAGATGTGTTATGTTCCGCTGTTGCATGCCTCTGATGCTTACGTGCTAGCTATCTTTTCATCTGATGAATTCCTTTACTTTCTTTCCTAGTTGTGTGCGTATGTTGACTCGAAGGAAAGTTCAAATAGCTTAGCATCGTTCTACTTTCTTTCCTAGTTGTGTGCGTATGTGTGCTTATGTTGCCAAAGGGGGAGATTGTTGGTGTTTTGATTGGCTACATTTTTGCAAAAGCCAACCAGCCAGATGCTGGACTGAGGTGCTGTAGCATCATAGTACAGCATACTGATGCTCTGTTTTCGTGCAGAATTTTTATTTCAAATCTCAGTCAAGATTTGCTTCAATTATATATTCAAGCACGTGCGCCTGGGCAAAACGAGCCTTGCTCAGCAAGTTTTATTGAAGTCGGCTGAAGGAATGTTATTTAAAACAAAAATATAATTATATTATATTTTTGGCGTTTTTTTTGTTTGGTACAACATGAAACAAACAAATTATATTTTTGAAATTAATTTAGGGTTGGGCCGCAATTCCTACAACTGTACATGTCTGAAGACCTAACTTGGACATCAAGACAATTGAAGACTATAAATATGTGAAGCCTCAAGCCTTTACAACTCGTGTATTCTAAACCTTGTATTACAAAAGTGTGCGTTCTTAAGGTTTAGTGTGTGTGTCTTTTGTGAGCCTTTCTTGTGTCGATTTGATGCAAGTTTAGGACTGGGTTTGTGTTGTTTATTGTAAGCTGCTCCTAAGCTTTTAAGCACGGAGTTAGTGTGTGTGATTCACTCATAAGCTTTTAAGCAAGAGTGTGGTCTAGTTTCTAGGAGAGTGTCTCCATCCTGATTATTGTTATTGACAGCAACATAGTATGTGTTGTTAGAAGGAATTTGGGACAGGGTCTCATTATCTAAGAGGTTCTTAGGTAGGATTGCACGGGTAGTGTCTAGGTGATAAGTCAAGTACCGGGTGTTGGTCGAGGGCTTTGAACTAGAGCTATTATAGTGGATTCATTCCTGGATTGGTATCCCCCAGAGTAGGTGACGTTGCACTGAACTGGGTTAACAACTATCTGTCTTATTTATTATTCTGCAATTTATTTATTTATTTCCTGTGTTCTGCGACTGTCTTGCTGCAACGTATGCTATAGCATCTTGTGCAGCATTGTGTTCACTGCGTGCCAGATTTCACATTTCTAAAGAAAATTTAGACAATTACTTAATAATAACATGCTTGTAAATTACCATATTCATCTCAAACTTATCAATCATACTTCTCTATTCACAAAATGGAATCAACGTCAAAAATCAAATAAGAATTTCATACCACATAATACACTATAAAAGTCGTCTCTTTTCTACTAATAAAATATGAGTTTAAAATTCAAAATAACCGTAGATAAATCATGAATAAAATAATTTTTGAACACCACTACTTTGTTGACCCAACTTTTTTTTTTTTTATAAAAACAAAAATATCTATTAGTCAAAATATGTTAAAATTATTTTTATAGAAAAATTATGTGTCCAAATAAGTATTCTCTAAGAATTTACTCGATAGAAAATCATCATAACAATTTTTTTTTCCCAAAGTAAGTACCACAAAATTAGTCATCAATTATTTCACTCAGCCAAATAATTTCTAACGGTTCAACATAACACCATTCCTTTTAAATAAAAGTCTACAAAAACTACTCAACAGACAATTCGCAAAAGAAAATATATTTTCTATCGATCATAAAACTATTCTTTTTAAACAATTAATAAAAATAAATCTTACACAATTACATTATAAAAATCACACTACTAATCATTCTCAACAAGACCAACTAATAGTAAGAATCACACAATAACTAGAGTTTAAATTTATTAAAAGACAAGCCGATCATGAAATAACAAGTGAAAAGAAATCAACTTACATATAATTTTTTTTTTAAATCACACAAGCCAAATTACAATGATGCCATTAGGAACAAAAACTTCGGTGCTTACGAACTAATCACACAATAAGGTCATATATTTTATTCACAAAGTCAAGAATGAATTACTAAATCCAATTATACTTCATTAATCAAGCATATACTAGCCTAGAAACAAAAATACCTATAAAAATTTCAAAACAAACAAACAATATTATATTTTAAAAAAATATCTTTCTTAAAAATATGACTATACCATTGTACAATCGTGCTACAAATCATCGTGGAAACACATAATTTTACAATTCAAGACGGCGGAATCAAGAGCTTTACTACTATATTCTTAGCATGTAAAAATTATTCTTTTCAAGACTAATGACAAAAAACAAAAAAAATAATTCAACAAGTCTTTCACCCAAAATAAATAATTTTATTTCTTAAACTTTAGCTCATCATAAACCTTTTTTTTTTCCTTAAGTAATAGTAAGCTACAAAATTGTTCCATAAAAAGTTCACAAATGAAAATATATTTGCAAACAATCACAAAGTCATTTCTTTAAACACAAACACAAACGTCACATAATCAACTTCCAATAATCAAACAAAGAAGAACCAACCATAACAAAGTCAACCACAAAATTCACACATCAATCAAGTCATACGCACAAAATCGCTCCCACCCAAAAATGTTTGTCCGAGGATTATTGCTCTGATACCATAATGTAACGTCCCGAATTTTGATCCAAGATAATTACGCATAATTCATTTTTTTTTCTTTCTGAAAACACTATGATTATATATTCTTTTTAAATAAATAAAAAAATCACCTAATAATGTGTTATTTACCTACGCATACTAATTAATTCCATTTATTTATCTACTAGTCTCACACCCGTGCGATGCACAGGTGTTATGTTGTATTTTATATTATAATGTTGAAAAATTATTCGTATAAATTGTAACAATAAGTATTATAAAATGAAAATAATAATAATAATAATAATAATAATATAAAAGCGATGTACTTATCACTTCCTCCAACCAATATATATATATACCTATATGTATAGAGAATGAGTACGGACCATCAAAATTGAATGAAATATGATAATGATAATGGTTATATATTTCAATCTCATAACCAAACTTTTTGCATAACCTTCACTCTTCTCTACAATTATAATGTAATTAAGTCAATAATGTATACACTCTTCGTATTTTTTTGTGTGACTAAATTATAAACTCTTTGTTGTTTCTATGAAAACAATTGACATTTAAATGGGATAAGTGTTGAAAGAGAATCCAACTATGCTCATCTTCATTGTCACTAAGGAATGTTATAATAATGTAGAAAAGTGTAACATCTTGTGACATCAATTTTTGGATAATTGGAGAAGCATAATTCTTTATTATTTATTATGAGATTGATATAATATAAAAACAAAAAAAAATATAGATGAGAATGATATAATATAAGGAAGTGATGTGGCATTATTGTGTGATTTAATTGGATGTAAGTGGGTGATGTGGATTAGGGTTAAGATGATAGTAGGAGAACTATCTAGGGATTATATATATAGATACTACTAAAAGATAGTAAGATTGGTTTTCTTTCCAACAAAAATAAATAATCAGGTTCTTAATCTCTTGTACCATCCGAAATAAAGAAAATCTTAATTAAAAACACTAGTAAATTAATCTGTTGAACATGAAACAATTTATTAAAGATAAACAGAGGAAAATTTGTGGAAGAAGTTCTAGAGGAAACTCCGCATTTCCAAACATACTAGATAGTTCAAAAATAAAATACGATTATCAAAAATTTTGTTTTCGACATAATTTATTTATTAAAAACCCATAATTCTTTTTCCCCCGTTCTCGCAAGCAAGCTTCAATCATCGTTTAGTCCACCTTCTTTGGTACCTAATATGTTAAGTGCAAGGGTCAATATTCCTAAACCACAAATACAATCATATATAGAACATAAAAACATAAAATAAGAGACATAGTTAAATACTCACCACATAAAAGGTAAAAGTCAAATAGCACAAATAAGATAACAAAAACAGAACTTGCAATTCCCCAAAATAATGCTAATAAGGTAAATAAAAATTAGACTAAATGATGCATGAAATGCAACTAGACCATGATCCGGATATCGCCCCATTTGGCACTTAGAATTTAACGCCCCAAGTAGCGTATTCGCCCCATTTGGCACATAATATAAATCGCCCCATTTGGCACTTGGAATTTAACGCCCCAGGTAGCGTATTCGCCCCATTTGGCACATAATAACAATCGCCCCATTTGGCACTTGGAATTTAACGCCCCAAGTAGCATATTCGCCCCATTTGGCACATAATAACAAATCGCCCCATTTGGCACCTAAGACTCAACTATATGCCATGCTATGCTTCATATAAATAATTTTTAGAAAATTCATCACTAACATGTACATCTTCTATCAAGTTTAAAACATGTACAACAAGCAAATTTGTATTATAATTTCCACTACTATCACCACAATCAATATCACATCAGAGACCATCTCTATGTCAGCAACTAGTTATAACGTAATTAAATCATCAACTTTCTTTCACAAATCTCATAGATCACCACATTCTCAAAAATAAACCATTGACAATATCACACCAAAAGTTAAATAGACATTCACGCAACAAGCAATGTAGTAACAATATATTCTATTATTTTATTTATGTTCTATAGTTTTTATCTCTTATTAGGTAAGGATTTTACCACCAACATACCTTATGATCCTATTACCTACATGATTGTACCGGAATATAAGCCCTTACCTTTACGTGCTTTCCTTTCCGATGTTGATTTTTAGAGATTCCAAGACCAACCACACGATCAGAGGTTTAGGACTCCTTTACGGTTAAGAGTTCTTGCCGTACTAAACAAAAGAGATGCAATTGTGAAGAGAAAGTGATGTGTTGAATGGTGTTTGAGAGAATGATGAGTTGGGGTCTATTTATAGTGTTGATGGTTGAGAGAAAAAGTTAATCATGGGATGGATTGAGGGAGTTGTATAGTTGGCCGTTTTTGGAAAAGGAAGGGGAAATGATCATTTTCTAGTAACTATAATCCCACTATTTGAGTGCATTATTGTGGAGGTGTAAATGGTAGTCCTTACCTCTACTTTAATAGTTAATAATAATAATAGGTAGTCCCATATCATATTCCTATCTTATTATATATATATATATATATATATATATATATATATATATATATATATATATATATATATATATATAAATATTTCCGTACACATAATAGTCTCTTTTTTTGTTTTTTTATTATTATTATTATTATTTTCTTCCTATTATTGTAGATTAACTAAAATAATCAAATTAAATATAAGTAATTAGAATAAATAACATTATAGTTTCTAATTTAAAATTTAGGGTCTTACAACTCCCACCGAGAGAACAGGGTCCGGTTACTGTGCATAAGCCATCCTTATGCACGGTGCATAAGTCTGCTTCGTACACCCCCTCCTTTGTCATACACCCCCCATTCCAAAACCCATCTCCAAAAAAGCCCAACTCCAAGTTACATTTTTTTTTTGATAAGCAACTCCAAACCATTTTCATCATCATCAACATCGTAATTGTCTTCACCGTCGCCATCGTCATCACCCTCGCCATTAACGTCGTCATCACCCTCGCCATTAACACCGTCATCACCCAACATCACTTCATCTGTCGTCGTCGCCATTAACGCCGTCGCCATTAACGCCGTTCATCATCAATACATTACATTTCATCATCTTCACCGTCGCCAACATTTGAACGAACCAAACACAAAATGGTGAAAAGAAAACAGGTTAGAGCTATATTTTTACTTCGATTTTGGGAATTAGGTTTTATTTTGGTTTGATTATTTTCTAATTTCACAAGATTAAAACCATTGGATGTACTAAATGGTTTCCTAATTATATTTTGGGAATTAGGTTTGATTATTTTGGAATTGTGGATTATTACTCATATGTACCATTGGATGTACTAAATGGTTTCCTAATTTGTGTATTACTGTTTAATTTGTTTCGATTGCGATTGTTTTGGTGGGTTGCTTTAGATATTAAAAAATGTTGTTGATTTAGGTGATTAGTTTGTGTAATTATGTCTGTTTTGTTGGAAATGTATTTCCATTAGTAAAATTGTGATTGGATAGAAATTTTTAGCAGATTGTATGGTTTGAGATTGAGATGTTGAATTTGGATGAATGGTTTGATCTTAAGTATAGTAATAATTGCTGTGAATGATAGTTGTCTAGTATCAAGATTACCTGTAGTTACAACCAAATGAATTTTACTTGTTTTTTCAAACTATATTATGAGGATAGCCACTTTGATTTTGTCTTTGATTTATCCTTCCTCTTGATTGCTTTATGAAGTTTGCTTCAGAATTGGCCTTATTGATCTTGCTGAGCAGGGCATGAACAAAGTTGATGGCGCAGCAGACAACCTCCAAGGGAAACCAAAAATGTAAAGAAATCCTATCTCAACTTGGGTAAGAATGCTATTCATTACTAGATTACTTTTCACATGTGAGTGTTTGGTGCCAGGTATGAATGTGAATCCTTATCTGGTCTGATGTTATGGTTTTCTCTGGTATAGCGTACTATTTTTCATAAGGTTGCAGTTTTGGTGTGTATGGTTTTTCATTCATATTAGCCGTGATCATTATCCTTTAGATTGTCTATAGGCAAGGTATTTGGATTGGTAAATATATCAACAGTGGGATAGATAAACTTGAATTAGTTGTTTCTCTTTCCTAACCCTTTCTTTCATTTCTTCAGTTAACTTGTGTATATGTGGCGACTTTTCATATGCACTTTGAATTGAAATTTTTACTACTCACTTTAAATTGGAATTGAATGTGTTTCTTCATTCTTGTGATTGAATTAATTGGTTACCTGTGATTTTTTTTCTATTAGCAGGTTGGATAATTTGAGCCAGTGCTTGTGGAAGTTCATTTGCATCGTGTGATGTAAGAAACAAACAGGTAAGGTGCAAGTAACAAGAACATTGAGAACTTTGGTTCAGAAAATAAACAGTAGATGATTCAATGCATCTTTCTCATTAGTTTCCTTGCTAGAACAGGAGTAAATATTCTGTTGTATTAACTGCTTTTGTAAGGTAATATTAATTGACCAAATGTAAAAAATGAAGGAATGGTTATCTTATCGGAAGTTGAATAATTTATCTTTTCTTTAATCTGATAGCCGTTGTTGAGACTGAATATGGTCTTATGGAGAGCTATCCTGCACTGCAGTTTTTAGATGGCTATCCTCATATATGATCAAAGTGATTATGAATGTGTGTGAGAGTGAATGCAGGTAAATTTGAATCCACTTGCAAAGTAAAAATCCTGCAAAGTTGTTTTAAGACCAATCTAGGTTTGGAAAGGGTTTTTGCTGTTGTTGTTGTTCTTGAGGCTTTGGTTTTTGAAAATGATACTTGAAACCATTTCACTAGACTAATGGTTTCAGTGTAAAACATATTGAAACCATTGGTCTAGGTAAATGGTTTCAATTTGTAGTGATATATTTATATCATATGGTGCTAGTGCTTCTTTTGGGCCTGATATATATAAGTGAAGCATATATAATAATTAAGATCCATGTTATAGGCTAGATGTTTGAAAATGTTTATAGATAGTAGTAGTAATTAATGACATGAAAAAAGTTTTCTATTAGTAGTAATAATATAATCTACAAAAAAAATGTGCTAGTTAACAAACCTGGATGTGACAATGCATCAGTTGGAGGAAATGACATTGTAGCTATAGAGACACAAATCAGTAACTGCAGAACTAGCAAGACAAATCAGTAACTGCAGAACTGGCCACGAGATCACACATTCATACAGTTAGTTAGTTAATTTGCACCATCAGATTAGTCCTTTACTTGCATCTACTTTCTCTTGAAACAAAAGATTTGTGTGAAATTCAATGGTGTAAGTTCACATACTGCATGAATGCGCGATAACTTGGCAGCATATAAATTGGTTTTCTTTGCCAATATCATGTTTTAATATTTTTTAAAACATCTGCTTAACTTTCAGGGCATGAAGCGTCCATTCAAGCCGATGAAAGACCTCAACATGGACAAGGTCATCTCTAATATCATTACCGATTTATCAAATTCTAGCTGATTCTGGTTGTTTTACAACTCCGCTCTTGGCTTGACTTGTGTAGTTGAGTTAGATAAATTGATTTAATGGTAAAAATTCTTGGATAGATATATGAAATGATGTATTAGATGTTGCCTTTGTGTTTGTTATTTTGAGGTTAGGCAACTTATGAACTTAGATAGTTATTTTGGATATTTTAACGGTTTCAGCTGAGTATCGTTGATTTTGGTTTTAGGGAAACCATATTCAGGTTTCATATGCATATTCAGATCAAATTCCAAGATACATTTTTTGGTCCATTCCTATTGTTTATATCTCATTAAATGTATGTTTCTTCTATTAATTTTCTGTTGCTTAAATGATCCATTTTTGAGTTGGACCTTAACAAATCTCACCTTTAGAAAGGCACATGATCCATTTTCTGTTTCTAATCACTGTGTATGTTAGGCTTTTTTTATTGAGGTGTTTAAATTTGATTTTAGAATGGTTTCAGAGAGTTGTACTCTAAAACCATTTAGCTGGTAGAATGGTTTCAGAGAGTTGTACTTTGAAATCATTTTGCTGGTAGAATGGTTTCAGGTAATTGATGTTTAATTGTTGCTTCCTAAACCATTTTGCTGGTAGAATGGTTTCAAATGATTATGTACCAGTTACATCCTTAGTTTAGGCCATTTGGAGGAACTACAGAATTAACATCAGTTCATTTATCTTATCAATCAATTATGATTATCTTTTTTTGTAAAACTTATAGATTGTTGGAGATAATATGCAAGGTTCTAGATTGCCTCTTGAAACCTACAAACATCAAAGAGAAAATATCAAGTATGTTAACTTCCTTTTGTCATGGACAATGCTTCTTAATAATGCACTTCTTCTTAAAGTATGATTTATTTTTGACAATTTTGCGCAAAGGGATTGATATAGGTTGTTTTTAATTGTAGGCTTGATGCTACTTGCATCTCTTGGAAGCGAATGCGAGGAAACTATGTTAAAACAATTGATGTTGTTGGAGTTTGGCAAGAGAACAATGTTGTTGAAACTGAAAAGACCATTGAAGCTCTTAAAACAGTTGCATAGTAAATTTAGAAAAGTTCTCAGAATTGATGTTATTCTTGTTGTATAAATTGTTGTAGACCTTTGGATGTATTTATATATTTTAAGTTATTTTATGTGTCATCTTGGGTAGAAATTGTAAATCACCACATACATTTGTAATGCAATATTTGTGTACTATCGATTAATGCAATTAGATTTCTAATGATTTTAAAATATCATTTTTCTGGTTTCAATATCCTTCCCATAGTTTCTACTAGTTATGCAATTCTTCTGGTCCATTATTATGATTATATTTAGCCATTTGTTACTTTCCTCTTGCACTTTTAACAAGACTGATGGAAGACTAATGGAAGTTTCAACTAATGGAAGTTCCTGAACCTTTTATCAAAAGTGTATATGTAACTGAAACCATTTAACATGACTAATGGTTTCAGTGTATAACGTACTGAAACCATTTATCAAGCATAATGGTTTCAGTGTAAAACTTACTGAAACCATTTAACAAGAGTAATGGTTTCAGTGTACAAATCCATCATGGGTTGATAATATTCAAAATCAAGGTTACAATATTGAAAATCATAAGTATGAAAACCAAAATCAAGAGTTTTTTCAAAATTGAGATAATTTTCAAATGGGTCTGCTTAATAGTTAATGTCGTTCAAATGCATTTATAATTAAGTTGAGAAAGATTAAAATGTATTGGATTCGAAGAGAGGATAATTGTCTTCGAATCAACCCATGAACCTAAACCTCAGAAGAGAGGTGATGTGTTGGATTCAAATGCACGTCCTTCAAACCTGGACCTTTTATCAAAAGTGTATATGTAACTGAAACCATTTATCAAGCATAATGGTTTGGCTTAACTACACATTTGGTCCCTTACGTTTATTTTAGGTTTCAATTTGGTCCCTTACGTTTATTTTAGGTTTCAAGTTAGTCCTTTCCGTTAGTTTTGTCACTAACACCGTTTGAACAGTACACGTGTCAGCATGTCAAAGTGCCACGTGTCAGTCCACGTATGCAAATTGACTGCCACATGTGACAAAATTGACGGAAAGGACTAACTTGAAACCTAAAATAAACGTAAGGGACCAAATTGATACTTTTTAAACGTAAGGGACCAAATTGAAACCTAAAATAAACGTAAGGGACCAAATGTATAGTTACTGAAACCATTTAACAAGAGTAATTGTTTCAGTGTACAAATCCATTATAGGTTAATAATATTCAAAATCAAGGTTATAATATTGAAAATCATAAGTATGAAAACCAAAATCAAGAGTTATTTCCTTTCACCAAGAGTGGCTAGAGGCACACAAAAGAAAAATTAAATTTCGAAAGTGGCGAGAGGTTTTTTCAAAATTGAGATAATTTTCAAATGGGTCTGCTTAATAGTTAATGTCGTTCAAATACATTTATAATTAAATTGAGAGTTAATGTATTGAACCTTTTATCAAAAGTGTTATGTAACTGAAACCATTTAACAAAAAAAATTAAATTTCGAAAGTGACGAAAGGTTTTTTCAAAATTAAATTGAGATAATTTTCAAATGGGTTTGCTTAATAGTTAATGTTGTTCAAATGCATTTATAATTAAGTTGAGAAAGATTAAAATGTAACTGAAACCATTTATCAAGAGTAATGGTTTCAGTGTATAACTTACTGAAACCATTAGTCTTGTTAAATGGTTTCAGTTTTGTTAACCCATTAATATTGACTATGAGGGTAAAATAGATTTTTAAAATCCTTAATATTGGCAGATTATAAGTGAATGTAGTATAACATTATTATTGTTAAATGGCTTTGAATAAAAATTGTACACTGAAACCATTACTCTTGTAAAATGGTTTCAACATGTTATACACTGAAACCATTAGTCTTGTTAAATGGTTTCAGTGTTGTGAACTCATTAATATTGACTATGAGAGTAAAATAGATTTTTTAAATCCTGAATATTCAAACCATTATTCACAACCTATAGTACACACTTATTCACAAATGCATTTCCATTTTCGCCTTAAACTATAGAACAAATGTGATCAATAACCAAGCACTACCATCACCCCTATCTTATTGAACCAGTATGATCTATACAGTTTGACTTGAGCTGAAGAAGAAAAACCAAGACTCTTCAAAGATATCATAAGTAGTAGTCTGCAAAAAGTTCAATAAGTGGGTTTTTTTTTTTGAATGGCTAGTGGGTCTCTTCTTAAACAATCTATCTTGGCTACAATACTGCAACAATTATCGCTATCGCAAAATGCAAAGAGAATTCCAAAAGAACAGTGGTAAGAAAATAGGGGCCAACAAAACTGAACATTATTGCAAAATTACACAATAGATAGTTTCAAATAATCTTTTACAGCTAGCTAAAGGACACAAATAAAAAAAAAAATTCAACGTTTCAGACAATGCTCGAATTGGTCAGTCTTTAACATCTGAAACACCTTCACCTAAAATCTGAAACCTTGCTTCGGCTTCAGCCAAACAAGGAGAACTAATCACTTTACAGATTCGCTCTTCCCCTCTTCCTTTCCTGAGAGCTAACCTTGTTGTGGTTGCATGAGCCATAATATTGCCTCCAATAGGCTTGACTTGGGGTCTAGCAAACATTGCAGAACCATCTACCTGTGAAACTACTTGATTTGTTAAGACAACAGCCACGCCGAACTGCATTTAGACAATCAAACAAGTAATTAGCTATAAAGATATACTAAGAGAACTCAAACATATACTAAGCAAGAATCATGAATTAGTTTATAATCTATAAAGATATTTGTGCAGTACAAGCCTGACAGGGACTTTTTACCTCGTCTGCTAACTTCTGAAGGCTCCTCGGGAACTTCGCTAAATGCATTTGACGGGCTGAAAGTTCCACTCTTCCCGAAAAATCTGTCCTATAGAGAGCAGTAGCACTGTCTATTATCATTAGAGCAAACATGTGTATAAACCATCAAAACGTAAGCCTCAAAAACAATTTTGATATCGAAAGCACATCACCAAATCGAGATCAAACATCACTAGTAAAGGAAAAATCTTATAAATACAACTCAAGGCCTAAAAAAAAGTGAGAAGAGAAAAAAAACTTAGCCAGTTATACTGGTAATAATGCTAGTCTGTGATGAAGTAAGATGATACTAATTATCCTAGTCTCTGACATTACTAACATACTAAAATGTCCAACCAATTGGTTCCTTAAGTAGACAATTCATTGGTCTCTTGAATCATCATCTTTAGCAATGATGAAATTAATGAAAAATCATACTAACATACTAAAATGACACCAACATATAGGTAGTATCCAAATTAATCACAAAAATCAATACTCAAAAATAAAAAACGTGAGAAGAATGATTAAGTAATTACAGTGTATTGGCAAAATGGATGTCAGCTTCAAGAGTTTTGAGAGAATCTTTGTAAGACTTGCGCATGATCTCTACTTTTCCTTTTTCTTCTAATTCTTTCTTCTTTCTTTCCAGAACAAACCCCATTCATAAAACACTCATACATAAACTGTACCACATTCAAGATAGAGTTTCTAAGGTCAATTTACTAACTCTGTGTAATTGGTAATTATCATTGTTAAACAGCTTCATTTGCCTTAACACTATATACTATATATCAACATCAATCAACAATTACTACTGCTACATTTATGGATTAACCTAAAGTAGTAAAATATTATATCACGCATCAATAGATTCAACCTCTTCCTCCTCAAGTTGAAATTCATCAATCTTCTTATAATATGCTTTTTGTTTCTCAATGAAATCTTGAAGCTCTTCTTCTTCAGTAGACACAACACGCTGCTTCTAAAAAACAAATTAAGCAAAATCCAAATTCAGATTCACATGTACATTTCGGCATCAACGCAATTCAAATTGAGATCTAGATATACCTTTCGGCATCGAATAGTTCACGTTCTCAGCTCAATGATGTTATCACCGTCGCTCGTTTCTTATCTAAATGCTCCGATTTCACCGATCTACACCTAAATCAGTCGCAATCGAGTTCCTTCGTTCAAAGATGAAAAACGAAAATCAAAGATGAAAAAAAAGGGTTCAGATTTGAAATTGAAATCGCAAACCTAGAATTTGGGGAAATGGATGAAGAATTGCATAAACAAGTAGCAACGAATTTGGCTAGATGATGCGTGATGCTTAGACCTGAGAGAGTGTGAGCTGAGAGGGGGGGATTATTACACGTGTTATTTGGATCTGATGGTGGACATTCACTTATGTACTGTGCATAAAAACACCCTTATGTATATTAACTTTTGCCGAGAGAACATATCCAATAATGACACTATCCAACGAATTAACAACACAACATATTCATGCTTTCGGTAACTAATTGAAAAAGTTCAACCAAACGGAAGATTTCCTTGCAAAAGTGTAAAATCCAAAGATGCAAACCTTCAATAATCCACCACACCATGACATGAGTTTCTTCTTTTTCTTCTTAGCAGCAGAGCACAACAATAATCGAAGAGCAAAACAGCTATACATTCCCAAACACTTATGGGAATTCAACGACGGAAGCCATAAGTGATTCAAGGCGGATCGAACCATGCTCTCGATACCATGTTAAATAGAGTATAATGCAAAGAGAAACATAAACGACGGCTAGGGTTTCATAGAATACCAATAGCTTAACATTACAAAAAGGTTACTAGAGAATATATAATAAAACCTAATGGACTCTAAACTAACAGGCCCAATAACATAGACTATTACACTAGTAGAAAAATGACATATTACATAAGGAGTTTACATCTGTGGAACATATGTCAGATGTGAAAAGGAATATGGAGTAGTCTTTGCATCTGGTTTCAATATCCACAGAAGTTAAAAATACATAGACACAACTTTTTACATCTGATTTTAATATCCCAGAAGGAAAACTGAACGCGGTGGCAATCCTGTAATTATGGCTGAAAATTGTCTAAAATAATTTCACATCTGACCATATTACCCCCCGGATGTAAAATGTTTTAAAGTGATTTTTTAGTTTGATTATTACTGGAAATAAACTAAGGAAGAGTAAAAAAGAAAAACAATAACACACTCTCTCTCCGTCTCTCATTGAACCCTAAGTCGATCCATTCCTCCATTCTTTCACTCACTATCTCTGTTCCATTCAACCGCTCCGTTCTCAGTTTGCATCACTCCTGACTGTTTCTCAGTTCTCACTTCTCAGTCTCACATCTGGTCGTTCGAAACAGTTCCGTTCAGATCCGTTTCGCAATCAAATCAATTCGCGGACCTTAGATAAACAAGTTATTTCTGTTCAGTTCGGTTTTAGTCACCGAAGCCTTTAATCGTATTTTGTGAATTTGTAAGTTCTTGATTCCCATTCTTTTTTTTCTTCTTTCGATTTATAGATATTGATTTTAGGGTTCTAAAACTCTCTAATAAAGTTTATGGATATTTGGTTCATGGATATTCGAATCACAAATTTCAATCCCTAGTTGCAAAATCAAGGCTCACTGAACCCAAATCGAAGCTCAGTGAAACAAATCGAAACACAAACGGGTACTGATTAATGTTGGAACAAAGAGCACAATATTGTGTGAATTGAAAATAAAATGTTTAAGTCCCACATCGGGTACTAGAACATACTAGTGTGTGTAGCATACTAGTTTGTAATTTAGAAAAAATAAATAAATTAAGTCCTATATCGGTAAGGTTACGTACTTTATTTATTTAATTAATTATTTAGTAAACATCACGTGGAAAATGCAAAATGAAGTAGTCAAAGGTATTGGTATAGTCAAGAGTTATGGTACCATATATCTAGCTTTGTTAGTTATTGCTTTATAGGGTAATATATTTTGGTTTAAGGGTGAAGCCTTTATAATTTTTAACCGCTAAGCTAGATCAGCCGCCACTAAAAAAAAATTGTGAATAGAGATAGCAGATGAAACAAAGAATAGCCACTATATTATGATGCTCAATTCACTCACGTTAAAAATATCATTCATAAATTGGTGCAACAAAATCAGCAACCAAACCATAGTATGATCAATAAGGTGAAGAGAAAGAAGTTAATTATAAGATGAAGTTTCTGTCCCTGCCGTGCAACATCATGCATGTTTGAAGAGTCAAGCCTACAGGTATGTTGTTGTTGTGAAGATTCCACAAGGGTTTCAATACCTTGTTATCATCATAGAAATTGTCTAGTGGTTGAATGCTAATGAGTTCACACATAGTTATCCAAATTTAGTATTTGACTTGAAGAGAATGATATTGATGTGAAACTGTGCCGCATTAAAATTAGAATAAGCTAATAGGCATATTAAGTGGTTTACTTCGTTATTTGCTTATGCAAATTTGAAAGAGATGCATTAGCTCTTTCAAATTGTTTAGAGGATACTAATACTAGTATCAGTACTATTATTAATTTGGTTTGTTTGAGAGTGATCAAAGTATCAGTAGTTCCTTTAAATTAAGAATGATCATTGTACTATAATCCCTTTGATTTAAGAATGGTCCAAGTACCATATGAGAATGGTCTCATCACCATATTAGAATGGACTTAAAATCATGGCGCAATGGTTTTAGTACCATATTTGAGGGTGTAATTCTTGCCCGATATCTACAGTGCAGTATTTATCGGTATCAGTAGAGAACTGGGCTGTTTTATCCTGGAGACTTCGTGGTTGATCGTCTGCCTTGCACAATTTTGGGCAGTGCCACGAAACGTCTTAAAGAAAGTGTATTCACCCGCGACTCAGTCCAGTAATCTCTTCAGTGGCTGAAAAATTATTTTTAAAGATTTTAAAAAGATCAGGAACAACAATTTTAAGACGTGTTCCTTTCTGCCATGTCTACCGAAGAAATTACTGGCTCGGATTATGATGTTGCTAACTAGAACAAACCATTTCGGTTTGAAGGAAATCACTTCAAATATTGGCAACAAAAAAAATTATGCTTTTATAATAACAACAGAGTTGCTATTGTTTTGAAGAAAGATATTCCAATTTTACTTTAAAAAGAGAACATGCTAATAAGGATAAAAATGGCTAAATAATATTCCCTCAAATGTCTGATAACATGTCTTCACATTGAAGAAGAAGCTAGAAAGCAAGATCAGAAAAATGAAGTGTTTGTTGTCTTGAACAACAACACTAAAAAGAAATTCACATGTCTGAAGCCAACCGGCAAATTTTTCGAGAATCAGAAACATACTGTGAATAAAAACTTAAGATGTGAGGTTGTTGATACCTTGTTTGGAAACAATAAAAATGATGTGATATGTTGTTGTGCACACATATAACTAGTACACATACAATTAGAAACAAAGGAAAATAAGCTCCTTCAATCTTAATTCCCTTTCACATGCTATTTTAATCTGTTAAAATTTTTTTGAAAAGAAATCTGTTAAAATTAAGTTGATGGCTAGCAATATAGTTTTCAAGTTTAACTACAAAACAATGAGTTATGTATGCTGTCAAGTTCATTGTTAGAGTCACAGTGTATGACTCCCACCAATTTAATCCATGAAATAATTCTTGTAAGAACAGCACCTAAATTTTTTAAATGAATGCTAAGGTTGATAGAATAAAAAATTGGAACTTTTACCTAGTCAGTGTTGTTAATTTCGGCACTTCACTTTATTGTTGAAGGGAAATTTTGATTAACGGTTTCTTTTGTGTTAGATAGAGTGCCTAATTGTAAGAATAAAATTTCTAATTATGAAATTTTGAAGAAAAGACAATCTAATTTGTCTTATTTTAAAATTTGGTTTATCTGGCCTATGTTTAAATTCCAGAAAACAAGAGAGTTAAACTCACTAGTAGAGCCTATGAATATGTACTCATTGAGTATATAATTAATAGTAAAGCTTATAGGTTTTATGACCTAAATGCTAAAGTGATCATGGAATCAAATGAAGTTGATTTCTATGAAAATGAATTTCTCCTTAAATTGAGAAATAGTGGGGGCACTAGTGGGGGTATTGAAACTGATCACACTCCAGTGATCAGAAGCAATGATGAGAACATCGAACAAGATGTTATAGAACCTCGAAGAGGTAAGATAGCAATAGTTGCTAAAGAGTGTGAACCTTGTTACATAGTTTATACATTAGAAAAAAAATCTAACTAGCTTTCAAGAAGGGTTGTCTTCCTTGAAGGCTGATATATGGCAAGAGGCCATAAAAGATAAAATAGATTCTTTATGGTCTAATAAAGACTTGACATTTGAAAGAATTGCCTCCTGAGTACAAATTACTGGATTGTAAATGAATTTTGAAAAATAATGTAAAACATAATGGAGTTTTTGATAAATACAAGGCTCACATTAGACAAGGATTTTAGATAAAGAAAAAATTTAGATTTCTTCAAAAGTTTTTCTCCCGTCACAAGAATAACATCCATAGTGGTACTAAAATATTTTGATGCTATTTATAACTGAATAGTACACCAAATGGATGTCAAAATTGTTTTTCCTTTGTTTTTACGATGACTGGAAGAAGAAATTTATTTGGAAGAACCTGAATATTTTGTAATTCATGGGTGGCAAGAAAACAAAAGTCTATATGTAAGACCCATAATCCTGTAGGTTCTGGTCCTGGCGCAACGCGCGCAGGCTTGGTTTGTGAGGGTTGACTTTTGTTGACTTTTTAGGGATTTTTGCACCCGGAACCTATTTTGCTTAGTTTTTCGCGTAGATTTCGATTCCGAAGTTTGTTTGTTGAGCTAAGGAATGATTTTTAGGTTCTTAGATTGAAAGACCATGGGTTGTGGATAGGTTAATTAGGGTTCGAAGGTTATTAGTTCGAGTATCGTCGTTATAACGACATAGTTTGCTGAGATCGTGCCTGTTTTGTGCTCGAGTGTCGGAATGGCACGGGGTTTGTTTTCCTAGTCTTCTTATAGGAAGGAGGATGTTCTTGTATCCTTGGAATTTTATTTTTCGCGTTATTCTAGTTTTTGAAAAAACGGGCAATAGTTTACCCGCTGTTCCGAATTTTCGTTAACTCCGAATCCGTTTATATTTTAGATGGGAACTTTATATATCGGCTTGAGTTGGGATATGACTTTAGAATATTTTTAAGAGTTAGGAATGAAAAATACAGTCGGGGAAAAATGTTTCGCGATAATTTTTGGAAATCGTTTAAGGCGAACGTTTAGTTTCTAAATTTTCTAGTTTCGCGAGTTTGGTCCGTAAGCGTAATGCGACTCGCCTGCGAGCGAGAGATGAGAGCTTAAAGAAATATCTAGATATTTATTTTAGATTGCCAGTTGGCCAAGTATTTGATCCAAGGGCTAGGGTTTGATCATGACATTTTAGTATTTGATCCAAAGGCCATTAGGCAACAAGACAAGTTAATAGTAAGGAGGTTTGATCATTGTTGACTTAGAAAAATCAGACAAGACTCTCATTCTTTCTCTCATTGCCGTGGCTTTCTTTCTTCTATTCCTCCATCACCAAAATTTTCAATCCTTCACCATTTCATCTCATTTCAAGCTTGTTGCATCATAGGAATTGCAAGGACTTTCTTCTCTAAGGTAACTAGAGTTCCTTTCATCTCTTAGTTGGCCAAGATTATGGTTTTGTTTGGATTTTAGGTTTTATGTTCATGAGAGAAAAATTTTAGAACTTGGTTAAAAATGTTTTGTGATCCATGGAAGTTGTTCATGAGATGTTAACTAGGGTTGTTTAGGCTTAGCTTGTTTGATTCCATGAGATTAGTGAGTTTTTCATGGATTTGTTCTTGGTTAGGGTTTTTGGAGAATTTCTAATTGATCAATAATATGAAAAATGGTTTTGTTAATTGTGTATTTGAGGTTGTTTTAAGACTTTTTAGAAGTTAAAAATCTTGACAAAGATTTATGTTTGAAAAATTATTTTCATGCTCAAAAGACTTAGAAAATTTTATGAGATTTTGGGTGGGTTTTGGAAAATGAATTGGTTGATCATTTCCATAGGCTTGTGAACTAATAGAGGCTTGCTATGTATTGGCATTGGAAAAATTTTGGGTGTGGTTCACATTTTCAAAACTTTTGGTCATGAGAAATTTCGGAAAAGTGTGGTAGAGGTTTCAAAATTGGTTAGGGCTTTGAGGGAGGCACAATTGTGGCCTAGGGTGAATTACCATGCAAAATTTTTTGGGTAAAAATGGTTTTTGTGTTGTATGTGTGTCAAAGAACCAAAAATTGAATTTTTCGTAATTAGAGGCTTTGCCCGGAAAATTTTTGGGGCTTGGATTAGTGACTCGGGGGTATTATGGGATATTACCATGCCCTCGGAAGCGAAAAATTTTGAGCGGAAGGGCCACTTTGTTTTTCAATGGCCGAACCTAGCTTGTGTGGGGGGGGAAAATTTGTGAAATTTTTCTAAGTCCACAATTTTGTGAAAAATGATCATGCTTTGATGAAATGATCATAGGTGGGTCAAAGTTTGATTATAGGATTGTATTTGGAAAGAAAAACTTGAAACTTGCGACGCAAGAAAAACTCGATTATTTTGTCGAGATATTTTCGTAAAATTTTTAGGTTGTTTTCAAGTGTTTTGGTAGTGTGTGAAAGTGTCCTTTGAAGTTTAAAACCATAGAGAGCAATGGTATGCTTTGAAAACGAAAATGTGTTGTTTTGTGAAAAATAGTGTATTTAACTTCGGGAATTTTTAATCACTATGGGGAGGACTCGGAAATAATATCCGAGAGTGTTAGGAAGTGCCTTAGACACCTCTAGACCTTTGTTGATAGGTTTAGTTTCGTTAAGATATTTTGGGAGAAACTTATGCATTGTCCGCTCGTTATTTTTAGGAAACGCGAAACGGTAGATAGTGTGAAACGTTGTGGTTTTTGGTTGGAAGCATTGCCGAGGTAAGGGCACCTTTTTATTTCCGTCAATAGCATTAGGGTATGCTTGTGGTTATGCTTGTTTTGTTTCCATGCTTGTGTGCTTGGTTGTTTTCGATGTTATTTGTCTTACGTATATGTGGGAAATATATGTGTTGACATGTGGTTATGAATAGGTGTATGTTTGTTGCATTAGTATATGTAGGGACGTATGCTCATGCAAACATTGTCGGTATTTGATCTGAGTGATTGCACCGGGTGATACTTCCGCCTTTAACAGAGACGGTATTTGATCTGGGTGATTGTACCGCCGTTAACGGAGCCGGTATTTGATCTGTGTGATTGTACTCCGGAGTATCCACCAATTGAGTTGGCATTTGATCTGTGTGATTGTGCCGGGTGTAATCCACCTTTTTCCGGAAATCATGCATGTAACGATCCTGTGACGGGGTGTTACCGTGGCGATCCTGTGACGGGGTGCCACACTCATTCATTAGAGGTTTGCATTAGGCTTTGTGCGCACTTTATTTATTATGCGTGTGTTGAGGAAAATGATAAGTGTTTAGCCGCTTCCTATTTGGTATTTGTATTTCCTGTTTCCAGATGGTGACCCTTGCTTTGTATGTGATAAATGAACGGGTTATCCCCCACCTTAGATGACGGAGAGCCTAGCGAGACTGTGGGTCGTGTGGATGGCGAGGACTTCGTAGATTATGCCGGGGAGTAGATGTTTCCACTTGTTAGGCTACATTTTGGTTAGGCTTAGGGCCTGGTTTGTATTTTGGATGACTGTATGTCTTATACATTTATACTCAGACATGTTTAGTGCCTTTTGGCCTTGTGATATATTTGGTTCATAAATCGTGTCTTTTGGTTGATGAACTTAATGTATCCGCTGTATGTAAATTATTCAGGTACACACTTTGCTTCGAGGAAGCCCTGTAATATATTGTGTTGATGTTATATTTATTTTCTATTGAATGACGAATTGCCGAGATAGCTGCGGGCGTTCACGCGCGCCATTTTATTTAAGCGTGTTGTTTTAAAAAAAAATAATAATACCCCTTTTTATGCTTTGAAAAACGGGGTGTTACACTATAAGTCATATAGTACTTTGTATGGTCTTAAATAAGCCATAAGAAATGTCATGAAAAGTTTGACAATTTGATGATGTCAAATGAATTAAAAGTGAATGAAGTGACAAATGTATTTACCATAAACTAGTAAATAGCATTTGCATTATCATATGTCTCTATGTAAGTGATTTACATGTTTAGAGAAAACATTCGTGTTGTGAATGGAGTGAAATCATTGTTGTCTAACAACTTTGATAAGAAAGAGTCTGAAAAGGTAGATGTAATCTTAGTTATTAAGATTATTAACTCATAATGAGAATTCCTTTAAATCAATCTCACTATGTTGAGAAGATCTTTAAGTACAAGTAAACGTACTTCCACACCTTACGATCCAAGTGTAAACTTATTTAAGAGCACTGGTGAATGTGTTAAACAAATTGAATATGAGAGCATCATTGACAGCCTTTGGTATGTCACTGATTGTATTAGACCCGACATTGCATATGGCGTGGTATTGTTGTGCAGGTTTATTAGTAAACCTAATATTGAGCATTGATATGCTATTGACAGGTTCATGAGATACCTTAAAAAGACCATGAATCTCAGATTATATTAGCAGAGATTTCTTGTTGTACTTGAAGGATACAGTGATGTAGATTGGAATATATTGTCATATGATTCCAAAACAACTAGCAATTATATTTAGTATATAGTAGAGAACTGTATCTTGGAAATCAAAGAAACTGACCATATTGGCTCTGTCCATTATGGAATCTGAAGAGATAACATTATCGACTGCTAATGAAGAAGCAAGACAGTTGAGATACTTGAAGCTGAGATTCCTTTATGGAATAATCTATACCAGATGTGTTGATCCATTGCGATAGTACCGCGGCTATTGCATAAATTGAGAACCGTTATTATAACGGAAAAAGACGTCAAATAAGAAGAAACCACAGCATAGTGAGACTCTAAGAGAGCTGTAAGAATGAGTCATGTACACACTGATGAAAGTTAGCAGATCCTTTGACGAAAGGAATAGCTAAAAATGAAGACCATACATCCAAGAAGATGGGACTAATGCCTATGAATTGCTCATAATGGTAACCCAACCTAAAAGACTGGAGATCCCAAGAATTAGGTTCCAATGGGTAAACAACAAGTTGTGAGTGGTAGGAAATGAACATGCAAGATAAGAAGCATGAATCCTGAAGCAGAAGTAAAAGGATGAGTTAATAGAAACTCTTAATGAGATCTATACTCTGATATGAGTGGAGTACCAAGCTTCGGGAGTACTCCATATAGACTCACCTATATGAATGTGGAACTGAGGCCGGTTCCTATGGAGTTTTGAGGCGAATTCCTAGAGCGTTCATGAAACCGGGATACACGTGCAGGGCCATTAAAGCACGGGCTTTTAAGATACACCTTAAAAGCATGAATCCAGAAGCAGAAGTAAAAGGATGAGTTAATAGAAACTCTTAATGAGATCTATACTCTGATATGAGTGGAGTACCAAGCTTCGGGAGTACTCCAGATAGACTCACCTATATGAATGTGGAACTGAGGCCGGTTCCTATGGAGTTTTGAGGCGAATTCCTAGAGCGTTCATGAAACCGGGATACACGTGCAGGGCCATTAAAGCACGGGCTTTTAAGATACACCTTAAGAAAGGTTGTGTGCGGGTTTGAGAAAAATCTGAGATAGAGTTCAAGACAAGCGTCACTCTTGTTAAATCGGGCTCTTACTTGCTATGTGAAGGTTCAAGACAAGCGTCACCTTTGCTTATGCACAACCTTATAGAAGCGTTCTACGCTATTTAAGAATTTTCTTTTAAATTCAAGTGGGGGATTGTTGGAACAAAGAGCACAATATTGTGTGAATTGAAAATAAAATGTTTAAGTCCCACATCGGGTACTAGAACATACTAGTGTGTGTAGCATACTAGTTTGTAATTTAGAAAAAATAAATAAATTAAGTCCTATATCGGTAAGGTTACGTACTTTATTTATTTAATTAATTATTTAGTAAACATCACGTGGAAAATGCAAAATGAAGTAGTCAAAGGTATTGGTATAGTCAAGAGTTATGGTACCATATATCTAGCTTTGTTAGTTATTGCTTTATAGGGTAATATATTTTGGTTTAAGGGTGAAGCCTTTATAATTTTTAACCGCTAAGCTAGATCAGCCGCCACTAAAAAAAAATTGTGAATAGAGATAGCAGATGAAACAAAGAATAGCCACTATATTATGATGCTCAATTCACTCACGTTAAAAATATCATTCATAAATTGGTGCAACAAAATCAGCAACCAAACCATAGTATGATCAATAAGGTGAAGAGAAAGAAGTTAATTATAAGATGAAGTTTCTGTCCCTGCCGTGCAACATCATGCATGTTTGAAGAGTCAAGCCTATAGGTATGTTGTTGTTGTGAAGATTCCACAAGGGTTTCAATACCTTGTTATCATCATAGAAATTGTCTAGTGGTTGAATGCTAATGAGTTCACACATAGTTATCCAAATTTAGTATTTGACTTGAAGAGAATGATATTGATGTGAAACTGTGCCGCATTAAAATTAGAATAAGCTAATAGGCATATTAAGTGGTTTACTTCGTTATTTGCTTATGCAAATTTGAAAGAGATGCATTAGCTCTTTCAAATTGTTTAGAGGATACTAATACTAGTATCAGTACTATTATTAATTTGGTTTGTTTGAGAGTGATCAAAGTATCAGTAGTTCCTTTAAATTAAGAATGATCATTGTACTATAATCCCTTTGATTTAAGAATGGTCCAAGTACCATATGAGAATGGTCTCATCACCATATTAGAATGGACTTAAAATCATGGCGCAATGGTTTTAGTACCATATTTGAGGGTGTAATTCTTGCCCGATATCTACAGTGCAGTATTTATCGGTATCAGTAGAGAACTGGGCTGTTTTATCCTGGAGACTTCGTGGTTGATCGTCTGCCTTGCACAATTTTGGGCAGTGCCACGAAACGTCTTAAAGAAAGCGTATTCACCTGCGACTCAGTCCAGTAATCTCTTCGGTGGCTGAAAAATTATTTTTAAAGATTTTAAAAAGATCAGGAACAACAATTAATGATTCTATTCTCAAATCTGTTTATGTTTTCTTAAGTTTCAGTATTTTTTGTCTGGTATTTTGATGGTGTTAATTTTTGAGTTTTTTCTTTCTCTTATTTTTATATAAGTTTTGTTGCTTCTTCTGATTAGTAAGAATCTCATGAAAAAAAATTTGTGGTAAGGATTTCAAAGTGAAATCAATTGGTTATTTTTAACTTTGCAAATGAAAATTTTCATTTTGAAAGAAAATGTATTCTGAATGTTAAACCAAAAACACTAGTGACTAGTTAATAAAATTTCGATTATGTTATTGTTTCATAGTTATGCTATGGATTCTTCATATTTATATTTGTTTTAAGGTGTTAAACTTGTCTGTAGTTGTTGGCTTATCGGTAAAACAATTCTTCAATTATATTAGTGCACTAACGATTTTACTCTCTTTGTTTGTATCAATAGCGTGGAAGTTCCACTTTCTTTAACTATATAAAAGAGTCATGGGATGAAATAGAATCTAAGGGTAGCTGAGACTGTGTCTGAGATAATCTGGATTCTGGTATGCACATGTATTTATATTTGATTTGCACTAAGACTAGTACTAAGGATCAAGTCAATTATCTAACACTACAGAGATAATTTTGTTTGGTTGAGGTTGAAAGAAAAAACTATTAGAGAGCATTGACTTATTATTGATTAGGGATTCTAAAACTGAATGATTATTTGTTTATGTCCTTGAATATACAAAATTACTATGTTCCATGTTCTGTATGTTAAAATTAAGCCAATCATGGAACAAACTATTTGTTTATGTCCTTGCATATACAAAATTACTATGTTCCAGATTTTGATACTTTCAATCATTTTGAAACTGATTTTTATGCATTGCTTTTGATTCTAGGTTGAATAATTGGTTCTTATTTTCAAATATTGCGGAAATTGTTATAGTTGAATTGAAATTGATCTAGCTTCTAGCTAGAGGAATTGCTAAACATGGGCACGCGTGAAAGGAGCTTCATTACTTAGGTGAAGGCTTCAACAAATTTAAATTTGTAGAGCTAAGAACACAGACAAGACATTTTCTACCTTAATTGCAGTACCATTGAGATTTTTCACTATTGTATTAGAAATTTATAGAACATCAAAACTAGCTATAGTTTTTTAATTGGAATTGGCTACCCAATTTTTAGAATATACTTATGGAACTTTATTCTCATATGCAGATTGTGTTGGCGTTATACTTATAGCCTTAAGAATTTTCATCATCTTAGTTTACTTCTAGCTTTGATTTTGTGCTGTCATCTGGTCCAATGTCTGTTATCTAGTGTATCATTCTTTAAAGTTTCAAGTGAGTTTCATTTCTTAATCATTCTTTCTTTTTCTAATTCTAACTACTACTAATTAAGATGCATGTCTTGTGTTTGGATTGTATTTCCAAAGATAGACAAAGCCTTATTCTTAAGAATTAGTTATTTACATATTGTACAAATTGTAGGTGTTCAATGTTCCTACGACATTAACAGAGGAGGAGCTTTATGATTTGTGAAACCGCTGATAAAAATGGTATTGTTATAATAATATTAAAGTTTTGTTTAGTTTAGTTTTTTTGTTCATTTTTTTCCCTAGTATAAACTATTTCTGCACTTGTAGATCTTGAAGGCATGTTAAATATGAAGATTCAAGATTTGGATATTGTAGAGGAACTTAGAATCAAAAGAGCGGACAAACATGGAATTGTTAATTATGAAGATTTGGAGATTGCTATTGCATGCAATCTGTGGCTTTGTCAACATCACCTTGGTAATCATAGTTTTGATAGTTGATTTACACTTGATGTATGTGTTAACTGTACTCTAGGCTATGTTAATTACTTAAGTTGGTTAAGATGTACTCTAGCTAGCTAAAACCATTTTAATTACTTAAGTTTTAGTCATGTTTTAGTCATTTTAATTACTTAGCATGATATCTCTCTTTTATTCATCAGGTTCTTTAGGAAGTGTAGTGTGATTTTGTTAGTTTTATGTGTGTAATTACTTATTGATTAATCAAAAGCATGATATCTCTCTTTTATTCATCAGGTTTGTGATTTTGTAAAACTAAAATTATTTGCAGTATCATGTTCTTGATTTTTAATTTAGGATTGGATGTATCAGTTCTTGATTATTGTATGTTGTGAAGTAATGTTTTGGATGCTGGCCTGTGGGTTGGATTTAAAAAAAAAATGTAGGATTTTTAAAAAACAAAAATGCAGGATTTTTCAAATTTTTTTTTTTTAAAAAAAGTGACGATTTTACATCTGTGGAAAGCTTGGCCATACGAAACAGAGGTAAAAAGTGTTGATTTTACATCTGGCGTAAGTCAGATGTAAAACGCGTAAACTTACTACATCTTGTGCGTCTACATCTGACAGGCTTCGGATGTAAAATGGGTTTTTGGCCAGATGTAAAAAGTGTTTTCTGTACTAGTGTTATTTTATTATCTAACAATTAAGACTAGTGAGAATGACAAAAATTATATGAGAGAAGCTAGCTACCACTTTGATTCTTGATCTGCTCCACTTTATGCCATAAGTTTGCTTCCTTCCAACAATGAACAACTTGAGCAATATATAGAAATAAATGCATTTCATGATTCCATCTTCAACCTCTCTACTACATAGGATGCAATGAATTTGGCACGGTACTCCTCGGCCGTGAAGGTTGAATTTTGTTGGAAGACAACGACGAAGCATTCTCCAACAAAAATGTTTCACTGGAAATTTTCATATACCATAGTTTTCTCCAATCAATCAGCACTTACATGAGCAGAATTATTTTGTGAATCAATGCACGTACATTACCTCTAGGCAGATTTAACAGTGTATAGTTACCATGAGATTAGACTTTCCAAATAATAGTATCATTAGAAGGCAGAAGCTCTTGCATGCATGCATGTAAAAGAATCTTGCAAATATCGACCGCATCTTGAGCACTTAGAGTTGTACCAAAAAACCCTTAATTTCATGTATTATAGTGGTTGGATTAAAAAAATAATCAGACATATAAATAAAAAAATGAGACATATAGGCATGGCAATAAAACTCATATATGCGGGTACCCACCCAAATCCTACCCGCTTTGACGGGGAAAATCCTAGTTGATTGGGTTTGGATTTGAGTTTTCCCCGATTTCAAAAGACGGCGTTGGGGCGGGTAATAGGGAAATTGATACCTAACCCGAACCCGTCCTCGAACCCGCCCCACTTATATTAAAAATTAGATTTTACCTCTTTTAAATCAGAAATCCTTAAACAATATCTTAAATTACATTCATATGTTTGTTTTTTATTTTTAATTTGAGTATTAAACAAACTGTTTTCTCTATTTTTTTTTATTTATTTAAACAAATATTGTTGAAATAAAATAATTTTAGACTTTTAACACTTTTTTTAATAAAAAATACTAAAGTACAATCCAAAATCATGTGGGGAAGAGGCATAGCGGGGATACCCGAACACCGTTGGAGATACCCGATCCTCGTTGGATATGAGTTTGGGGGTTATACTTTTTATCCCCGCTTGGAATTGGGACGGGTTTGGGAATAACCAAACTTTATGGATTTGAGTTTGGGGAAGGCAAAATCCGCCCCCGCCCCGTCATGTTACCATATAATTTGTAAAACTACCATAAGGGTCTGTTTGGTTCGGGGGTTTTGGAGGGGAGGGGAGGGGAGGTAATATTTTAATTTTTTTGTGTTTGGATCAATTTTTAGGAGGGGATATGAGGGGAGGGGAGGTAAGCAGAATCCCTCCTAAACTCAATTTTTGCTTCCCCCCGAATTGGGGGGATTTGGAGGGGAGAGGAGAGAAGCTTTTTTAAAGTTTATTAAACTGACAAAATTATCCTCAATATATTTTAGAATTCCAATATTATCCTTATTACCATTTTTATTATTAGGTCTTTGTTGTATGTATTGCCTATACTCCTTGTCTACCTCTGTTTGTACCCGTGGTGCCGTTGCTGCTCATCAAGTATGTATCTGTTTGTTTTTTATGATCACTTGCGTTTATATGTGTTATTTCTTTTCTGCGTTTATATATATATATATATATATATATATATATATTTATATATGACGTTTCTGCGTTTATATGTACTAATGATGTGGTGTCGTGTTTCTGCGTTTATTTCTTTTCGTTGTTTTCCTGTACATACATACATATATATATATATATATATATATATATATATATATATATATACTTATTGCTTTTCTGCGTTATTTATTTTCGCGAGCATATATATATATATATATATATATATATGATCATTTGCGTTTATACATATATATGTGACTGTATTGTATTGTTTTGCTCTTTTTTTGAGAAAAGGATATATATGTATTGAGAACGAGAAATTGAAATTTGAGTAAATTTGAGTAAATACATATTACCCTTCAAGCATCTAGAATGAAATTTGAATTTTTATATGTAGTTTAAATGTTAATTTTTTTATAGGAGTATTGATAGTTTGTTAAACTATTATATGTGAAATTTATTTTTTTAAAAATATTTTATTGAATTAGATGGATCATCAAGAACGAGAAATTGCTATTAATAGATGGTTTGATTTGCGCCGAAGAGCTGTAGCTCAACTTATGTGTGCAATTGTTCATTGTTATGTTTGGATGTCTCGTAAGAGAAAATTAAGTTATAGTATGAGCTCTGAGAGAGAAAGGGTGCGTGAAGAAATAATGTATCGAATTAGTAACTGTGAAACTAGTAGAAATCTATTGAGAATGAGCCCTCAAACTTTTTTAAGGCTATGTGATATGTTAGAAAGAGAGAGGGGTTTACAGGCTACACGATGGTCAATCGTGGAAGAACAAGTTGCAAAAACAATTTACATATTAACCCATAATGTTAAAAATCGTGAAGTCAAATTTTGGTTTCGGCGTTCCGGCGAGACAATTAGTCGTCATTTCCATCAAGTTTTAAAAGCTATTCTTTAATTGGAAGAAAAATTTATTGTACAACCTGATGGCTCAACGGTCCCTCTGGAAATTTTAGTAGCTCTAGATTCTACCCATATTTTAAGGTAACCCTTTTTATTAATAAGTTATCTACAATAAAATATAAACAAAACTTGAATAAATTATATATATATATATATATATATATATATATATATATATATATATATATATATATATATATATATATATATATATATATATATATATATATATATATATTGATAAAAAAAATGATATTGTGTCAGGATTGTGTTGGTGCTATAGATGGAACACATATACGAGTCAAAGTATCTGCAAAAGATGCCCCTCGATATCGTGGTAGGAAAGACTATCCAACACAAAATGTTTTAGCAGTGTGTACTTTTGATTTAAAGTTCACTTATGTTCTCGCGGGATGGGAAGGTTCTGCCTCTGACTCGAGAATAATAAAGAATGCACTAACACGAGAAGATAAACTAAAAATTCCTCAAGGTAATATAAGAATCGCCATACACCTATAATTATTTATATGATATATTTCAAACTATCACATTTAATATTTACCTTTACTATAGGAAAATATTATCTTGTTGATGCTGGCTTCATGCTGACAAGTGGACTTATTACACCTTATAGAGGAGTTCGGTATCACTGGAAAGAATATTCGGCAAAAAATCCACCCCAAAATTACAAAGAATTGTTTAATCTCCGACATGCATCTTTACGCAATGCAATTGAAAGAGCCTTTGGTGTATTGAAAAAAAGATTTGAGATTATATCTAATTCAACAGAGCCCAATTATGGAGTCAAAGCTCAAAAATTAATCATTTTTGCATGTTGTATTCTTCATAATTATCTAATGAGCGCAGACCCAGAGAAGACCTTATAGCTGAAGTAGATGCTGAACTTGCAAATCAAACTGTATCTCAAGAAAATCATCAAGCTTCAACAAGTGATAGGGACGAAGTTGCTTTGGGTGGGGTTATAAAAAATAGTGTAGCACATGAGATGTGGTTAAATTATGAAAATAATGTTTTTGCCTAAATAGTTTATCTTGTATGTTTTATTATTATTATTATGATGTTTGATGTTCTTTGTCAAATTAGTACTGAGTTTATTATGATGATGTTTAGCGAATGATATTGAGACTTCATGTTAAGATATATTTTAATTTTGTTATGTTATTACGATTGATCATTTTTATAGCTTATGGCATCGAAAAAGTAATTATCAACCAACAACGGTAACTCTAGGACTTTGAGTTGGACTAGAGCCATGGACGATGCTCTTGTTGATGCTTTCATGCATGAATTTGAAAATGGTAACAAAGTTAATGGTACCTTGACATCAACAGCGTATGAACATATTACAGCTGAAATCAGTGTATTATTTGGGGAAAAAATTGACAAGGTGAAGATAAAAAACCGTTGGAAAACTTTGAAAAAAAACTTCACCGAATATTACGACATTTTTAAAGGTGGTATGAGTGGATTTTCTATGAATCCAACTAGACAATTATGGGATGCTGAGCCAGAAGTTTGGGATGCTCTAATTGCGGTAAGTTTTATAAATCTTGTATTTTGCAATATTTTTATTAATTAATAGTTGTATAACTACTATGAAACTTATTTTTCAGTCAAAACCCAAAGCGGCATATTGGAGAAATATCTCACTTCCAAATTATGAGAAGATGGTGACACTTTATGGACCCAATCGAGCTGATGGCGATGAATCTGAGACTTTAAAGGAGACAAGAAAACAAAGTTCGTCGGTCATCGATGAAGACTTTGTTGAAACTATTCACGACATTGATGGCCATGTTGCTCGAAATGAGGTGAATTTGGAGGGTTTTGATGCTCCTCATTTTGATTTTACTGTACCTAAAACACAATCATCAGACCCTTCTCCTATAGCAAGTGGTAGTAAAAAGAAGAAATTGAAAGTGGCTAAGAATAAAGAGTCAAACAATGAAATGATTGAAATGAAAGTGTCAATGAATATGGTTGCTGAGGCACTACGAGAAGGAAATGAAATAATGAGAGAACGTCAAAAATATGATCTGCCTCCAATTTCTGGTGAAGAAACATGGAATTTAATAGAGGGTTGCGGGTGTGAGGCAGCGTCATTGCCTGAGATATATTGTGCTGTCATGAACGATGTTAACAAACTTAGAATGATTCTCCAATGTCCAATTGAAGCACGCAAAGCTGTGATAATGCAACTGGTCTTTGGTTCATCTGATTAATCATCCTATAACGGTGTTATGATGTTTATGAATACTTTATTTGCATTTTAATATGTTTTTTAATTTTGGAACACTTGTTTGAACATTTACGAATATTTTGGAGGTTGTACGATGTACTTTGTTTGAATATTTCCTTCCGTGTTTTATTGAATCAAAGTTTTGGTTTTAATGTCTATGTAGTGAATTTCTTGGTGTGGTAGTGAGTTTCGTGTATGTGATATTTTTTTCTTTGAAAAGTATGTGTTATTTGTTTTGATGTAATAATAAAGAGATATTAATTTTAAAAATATGAGTGTTATAAGATTTTAAGGGTAAAAAAGTAAATTGCTTTTAAAATACCTCCCCTCCCCTTATGAACCAAACATATATTTAATTAAAATACCTCACCTCCCCTCCTCTCACCTCTTTTGAACTAAACACATATGTAATTAAAAAATTTCCCTCCCCTCCCCTCTATAAAAATACCTCACCTCCCCTCCCCCTATTTTAAACCAATATTAATTACTCCTGGTGGTTTTTTTACTAAAAATAACGATATTCATTCATTTCAATAATCAATAGAGTACATACATTAGATGCAAATACAAATTTAACATTGCTAAAAATATAAAGGATGTATCCGCAAACAAACTCACAGAATTCAAGTTAATAGCATACAATGGCAAAATGTCTGCAAATAATATGATAATATTACCTGAATGTCCATACTTTCAGATCTGCAACGTTGATGCCCAAATCATTGATTAAATCTGCAATTGATTGAAGATGATCTTTCAATATGAACTAAACGAACACTGCAACAAGACAGGAAATCAACAACGTCGTACCAAGACGACGACCAACACAAACGCCGCACTCGGACGACAAAATCAAAAAATCAAAGGAAAGCAACTAAAATACTCAATCTATGTGAAAATCACTTTTTTAGATTAAAAATAAGGGAGAAAATAATAAGCGGAGGGGTGATTTTAGGCCAAAAATGACCTAAAATCACCCCTAACCGGTATAGGAAGAAGAGAACTCAAAGTAAATCAATAGGGCCGCCAAAGAGAAAGAAGGGGCTGCGTGTTATTGAAGGTTAAAATTGTATTGGCAATTTTTATTATGTTTAATTGCACATACAGTTTCTTACATTTATTTTAGGTTTTAAGTTGGTCGGTTATGTTTGAAATGTTTCAAGTTGATTCTTATGTTTTAAATGTTTCAAGCTGATTCCAACAGACTAGTTCAGTTCAATTTCTATGAATTTTAAAAAGGTTCGATTATGTTCGGTTTGGTTTTTCTCCCGAACCATGCCCCACCCTAGGTTGGAATCAATTTTAGAGTTTGGGGGTGTGTTTGATTTGCTAAAAAAATAATAGACTGGACATAGGACAACTTCAGCTATATTGTGTATGATTTTGAAACTGTTCCTGGTACTAGACAAATTTGGACCAAGGGAAATGACAAACACTGAAATTCTTGTCCCACACTAAATCATGTGACAACTTTTTGTCCTCTGCACAAGTTGTCTAAAATGCCAAAATAATCATTTGTCTACCAAACATCGTGCAACACTAATTTTGGAGGAGAGGGAGAAAGATGACAGAGAGAATTTGCGGCATCATAAGCCGCTTGTCCAAAACTTAACGTTTTTGAAAGGAAAAAAAAACTAACGGAAATGACCAATTCAGCAAACAGAAGTCACATTAACGGGTTAATTTGTAACGTTAATTAGTTATTGGACCAAAACGAAACCAATAATAAGTTAAGGGACTAAATGTCCAATTTAGCCACACAAAATAATCTATTAAAATATCCAGAGAAATGTGCAAACGGAAGATAGTAATCCCACACTAGGGGTGCTCAAATTCAAACCAATCCAAAAAATAACCGCAAACCGATCCAAAAAAACCGAAAACCGCAAAAACCTGAATATTTTTGGATGTGTTTGGATGCCCTTTTGTGAAAACCGCTGGATTGGATCAGATTTTGGATTGATTTTTCAAAACCGAATCAAACCGCATAGATATTTTTTAATAGTTATTTAACTTTATATTAGTGTGATACATTGCATTAACATATTAATCGTTGGTTTTTAATTTTCTCAATAACACTTATTAGTTCAATTTCATCTATTTCTTTTTACTATTTAGGTTTCAAATATATTTGATAATTGTCATTGCAAAATATTAATTTTTAACATATTATGTGTTATATTTTACATCAAATATATTATTTTACCATGTATTTATAATATTAATATTTAATTAAATAAAATTTAATTTGTATTTGGATATCCAAAAACCGATCCAAATTAAACCGCATAAAATTGGATCGAATTGGATCGGATTTTTTTAATTAGCCAACCAAAATCGAACCGAACCGCGAATAATTTTAACTTTGGATCAGATGGATTTTTGCCACAAAACCGATCCAAACCGAACCGCGAGCACCCCTATCTATCCCACACAAAATAATGACACTTGTGAATTTGTTGCTTGAGAAAAAAGTTGAGAATGACACATTCGATTAAATTCTTTTTTTTTCATTTAATAAGTACATTTGCTATTCTGATAAATACATTCTGCTAGTTAAGTCACTAGGTTTGGTATAGTGGTGAGGGGTTAGGGTAGTATGTTATATGTCCTGGATTCGATTCCCAGTTCATTGTAAAAAAAAACAAAAAAAAAATACATTCTGCGTGTTTATTAATTTTTTTATATTAAACACTATTTGTGACTTATCAAAATTATCCACTTCAACGGTATAATGTTACATATCCAGATTCCTTAAAAAAAATTTGGTACCGTCAAAGTTCTTTTTATCAAAGATATATATTGGTATATTTAAACAAAACTCCGGATATATATTTTAACACGTCAGTAATTGGACTGGGCAATGGGCTTAAGGACATAACCAGCAAGCCCAATGAATATCAGAAGGAGAATAGGCCCAAATCAAGTAAATCCTAAATACCCATTAGGCGACACGAAGCCCCTGTTGGAACAAAAATTGATTTAAAAATGTTTGCCCCTAAATATATAAAGGTTTTGATGATAACAAAGTATTAATTAACAAATTGGAAGAACTAAAAATTTATTTTAAGTGCGCAGATACAAGCATCAGATAAGCTCTGAGTAAAGTTCAGAGGATGTGAATTCAGACGTTCACAAGTGCTCAGAAGATGTTGGACTTCAGAAGTTACAACCTTCAGATGATGAAGTCTTCAGAACTTCATAAGTGACTAAAGCTTCATCAACCTCTGAAGATCTCTTTGAAAGCTGTGAAGATTCCCTTCACCAGTCAACTCTTCTACCAATGGAGAAAAGGACCTTTCAAGCCTGATCAGTTCAGCTACTCTCGTTTTGTCTGTCCTAACTTGAGAACGTGGGTTTTCAGTTTTGTTAGCTGAATAAGGAAAGTATACTCTGCAGTAGTCAAAGTACCTGAAACTCTTTCTTAGTTTTGGATACAACCAAACTGCATCAAGACAGACTGCTTGAAGACAAAAGATTATCAACTCCAACGGTCCTTTTGCAACGACTCTTTTCTAGTGGTATATATACTAGAAGATTCAGCTACAACATATATAATTATCAAGATTTGAACGTGCGCTGAACAAACTCTGAACTCTGTGATATACAAGCTCTGAACCTCTTATCAAGTGTTTTTGCACTTTAGCCAAATACTCTGTACTATTTGTATTTGCTCTCTTTAGGTTCATCTAAGAGCTTTTGTATATTTTCATATACCTTACTATTACTTGAGGAAACTTAAGCTTGTGTGCTTAAGTGTGAAGTCTTAAGCTTGTGTGCTTAAGTGTGAAGTCTTAAGCTTGTGTGCTTGAGCATTGTTGAGAAGTCTCTTGCTTGTGTGCTTGAGCAGGTGTAATCTTGTGTGATTATAGTGAAATCCCTTGGAAGTGCAAGGGGACTGGACTACTCTCGTTTTGTGAGAGGAACCAGTATAAAATTGCTTGTGTGATCTCTCTCTCTCTATCTTGTTATTATTTGTGTTATTTATCCGCTGCTAACGTAGTTGAGTTAAGAACTTGAAAAAGTTTTAACTTAGCTAAAACACAATTCAACCCCCCCTTCTTGTGTTTTCACACCTTCAATTGGTATCAGAGCCTGGTTTGTTACTTTCACTTAACAGTGAGACAGTAAAGATCTTGTGAGAACACTATGTCTGGAGGAGATGATAGTAGTACTAGAACAACCGGTGAAGCCGGTGAGGCCAGTGGTGCTGGTGGTGGTCCTAGAAATGCTTTTGGTTTTGACTACTTAAGTAATGAATCACATGAACATAGTGGCAACAGAAAAGCCCCTATATTCAATGGTGATGCTTCATTATTTGAATGGTGGAAAGAGAGATTGTATAGCAATATTACTGCTATTGATCATGAGTTATGGGATTTGGTTGAGTTGGGAGTAACTTTTGAAAACTTAAATGAACATGGAAGGTTGTCCATTGAGCATAGAAAGTTACTCACACCAGCTAACTTAAAAACCTACACTAAGCATCATAGAGTAAAGGACATTGTTGTTGGTGCTATTAGACATGAGGATTATGTCAGAATAAAGAACAAGTCTACTGCTAAATCTATCTTTGATTCTATGTGTGCTACCTATGATGGTAATGAAAAGGTTCAAGAGGCTAAAGCTAGTCTTTTGATAAGGCAATATGAACTTTTCACTATGCAACAAGATGAAAACATTGAGACTATGTTTACAAGGTTTCAAATCCTTGTATCTGGTCTTAAAGCTCTTAAGAGAAGTTATTCAACCTATGACCATGTTCAGAAGATTCTGAGAAGTCTTCCTATTGCTTGGAGACCCAAGGTCACTGCAATAGAGGAAGCTCAAAATCTCAAGACTCTGAGTCTTGAAGCTCTGATAAGCAATCTCAGAAGCCATGAGATGGTTCTGGATGCTGACTCAGAAACTAAGAAGAAGTCCAAGTCAGTGGCTTTACAGTCAACTAGGACTACTTCTAAGGCTCTTAAGACTCAGCTTCTTGATATTGAAGAAGAATCTTCTGCTGATGGTCAAGAGGATGAGATGAATGAGGATGAGTTTGCTTTATTCACCAAGTTTCAGCAATGGAACAGATTTAACAAAAGAAATTTCAGAGGTAACAACTCCAGAAATTTTGTCAGCAAAAAGGATGATCAGAAGAACTGCTTCAACTGTAAGAAGCCAGGACACTTTATTGCTGATTGTCCAGAAATGTCTGCTAAAGACAAAAGCAAAAGATACAGCTCAAAGAAGCAACAATTCAAGAGCAAATTGAAAAAGAGTCTGATGGCTACTTTTGAAGAGCTATCATCTGAGGAAGAAGTTGATGAAGAAGAAGAGGCAAATCTAGCCCTGATGGCTTCAACTGACTCAGATGCAGACTCAGAGGATGAATCAGAATCAGAATCAGATTCTGAAGTAACTGATGAGGTATTTTCTGACTGCTCTAAATCTCAACTTATAACTGCACTTAACAAGGTCATTGAGAAACATCTCAGAGTGTTAAGTAAACAAAAAGTTTTACAAGAAAAGCTTAACACTCTGACTGAACAAGCAGAACATTTTCAAGGTCTATATCAAGAAACTCTGAATAGAGTAAATGACTTTGAAAAGGGTTGTGCTGTTTGTCACAAACCTATTGATGAGCAGGAAATAGCTCTTCAACAGTTTGTGCATCTCAACCTTGGTAAGAGCAAAGCTGCTAATCTTGTTTATAATGTCATGAGACATAGAGGAGAGGGACTTGGCTATGAATATGGTAGAACATATTCAAAGCTGAAAACCTCTGCCAAAAAGGTTGGAAAATCTTGGGTTTACTATGTTGTACCTCAGAGTGAAGAAGGAAAGAAATTTGGTACTCTGGAAGATGAGGATAATAATCTGAGAGATTTGGGAAATGACAACTCAGAGGAACCAAGTTCCTCAGGATCTGGGAAGAAAAGCTCAGAAGATAAAAGCTATTCAGAACTTGACAACATTAGTTCAGATGTTCTGAAAGTTTCAAAATCTGAGGCTTCAACTTCTGGAACCAGAGGAATTCTAGTTCATGAGAAAAGTCAACCTAAAGGCTCAGAAGTTTTTAAAAGAAAGTCAAACCTCAAACCTCAGAGGCAACATAGGACTAAGGTTATTTATGATTCTAGAGTCAGTAAACATAACCAATCAAATCATTGGACTGGTGATAAATACAAAGTCTGGAATCATAAACAATCCAAGTCCTGGAATAATAAAACTCATACTAAGAAATATTTTCAAAAGAGTTATTATTCCAAACCAAAATCTTTCTCTCACACTCAACAACACAGTAAGCATTTGTGGACTAACAAGCGTGGACCCAGAAGATGGGTACCAAAAGCTGAAATTATGTATCATTCAGATTTACCAACTAGGAAAGGATATGTCCTACCTAGAGTATGGAAACAAGTCCTATGCAAAGGAAGAAGGGCTTATGTCCTAGACCAATGGCTGACAAGTTCTCAAGTTAACAATCAGAACTTGATAAATGAAGAGGAAGAATATTGGGATGACTTTATCATTAACCTTGATGAAGAGTTCTATCGCAATGATTAAAGTTGTTTCTCATACAGCCTGCCACTCAAAGAAATATCATGAAACACTCATGGTATCTGGATAGTGGATGTTCAAGGCATATGACTGGTGACAAACAACTATTTTCTAAACTGACTATGAAAGAAGGAGGATCTGTTGGCTTTGGAGGCAATCAAAAAGGAAAGATAATAGGTACAGGTACAGTAGGTAATTCTTCCCTATCTATTAATGATGTTTGGTTAGTAGATGGACTCAAACATAACCTATTGAGCATAAGTCAATTTTGCGACAATGGTTATGTAGTTGTCTTTAATAAGGAATCATGTACTGTGTCTAAACAATCTGATAACTCCATGATATTCAAAGGTCTGAGAAAGAACAATGTTTATAAAATTAATCTTTCTGATTTGAATGAACAAAAAGTGATGTGTCTTTTGACTTTGAGTGAGGAAAAATGGATCTGGCATAAAAGGTTAGGCCATGCTAACTGGAGGTTAATCTCTAAGCTTAGTAAGCTTGATCTTGTCAGAGGTTTACCTAAAATCAAATATCACTCAAACACACTTTGTGGTTCATGTCAAAAAGGAAAGATTACAAAATCTTCTTTTAAACCTAAGAACATTGTCTCTACCTCAAGACCATTGGAACTTCTTCACATTGATCTTTTTGGACCAGTTAACACTGCTTCAATCAATGGAAAGAAGTATGGATTAGTAATTGTTGATGATTACAGTAGATGGACTTGGGTAAAATTCCTAAGAACAAAAGATGAAGCTTATGATGAGTTTAGCATCTTCTGCAAACAAATTCAAAATGAAAAAGGCTACACTATTTTAAAAGTTAGAAGTGATCATGGTGGAGAATTTGAAAATGAACCTTTTGAAAACTTTTGTGAAAAATATGGCATTCTGCATGAATTCTCTTCTCCTAGAACTCCTCAACAAAATGGGGTTGTAGAAAGGAAGAATAGAACTCTGCAAGAAATGGCCAGAACCATGATGCATGAAACAAATGTAGCAAAGTTTTTTATGGGCAGAAGCTGTAAACACAGCATGTTATGTTCAAAATAGAATCTATATCAGATCTAAGCTGAACAAAACTGCTTATGAATTGTTCAAAGGAAGAAAACCTGACATTTCTTATTTTCATCAGTTTGGATGTACATGTTATGTCTTAAACAACAAAGTCCATCTAAAGAAATTTGATGCTAGAGGTTACAAGGGTATCTTTATAGGATATTCTGAACGCTCAAAAGCATACAGACTGTATATTTCTGAAACACATACTGTGGAAGAAAGTATGCATGTCAAATTTGATGACAAAGAGCCTGACCAAGTGTCAGAGCTTGTGGAAGGTTTGTCTAGATTTCAGGTATCAGAGGATCAATATTCAGATATTCCAAACTACTCAGAACATCCATTCTCTGAAGAACCTCTAAACACAACAGTTCCTACAGACTCTGATCAACAAAGAACTGAAGCAACTACTGAACCTGATGTTGATGAGTCTGAAGATGATGAGCCCCCAAGAAATACTTTCAAATACAAATCATCACATCCAGAGGAACTGATATTAGGCAACAAGGATAGTCCAAGGAAAACAAGATCTCAACTGAGAAATGAGGAATCATTAGTTGGTCTTATCTCAATGATGGAACCTTCAAAGATTGATGAAGCTCTGAAAGATGATGCTTGGATTGTAGCAATGCAAGAAGAGCTGAATCAATTCCAAAGGAATGATGTATGGACTCTAGTGCCCAAACCTTCACACAAGAACATTATTGGAACAAAATGGGTATTCAGAAACAAGCTGAATGAACAAGGTGAAGTGGTAAGGAACAAGGCTAGATTGGTTGCACAAGGTTATAGTCAACAAGAGGGGATTGACTATACTGAAACCTTTGCACCAGTTGCTAGACTTGAAGCAATCAGGTTACTTCTATCTTATGCTGTTAATCATGGAATAATCTTATATCAGATGGATGTTAAGAGTGCCTTCTTAAATGGTTTCATTTCTGAAGAAGTGTATGTTAAGCAACCTCCTGGTTTTGAAGATGTCTCAAACCCAGAACATGTTTTTAAACTAAAGAAATCACTGTATGGTCTGAAACAAGCTCCAAGAGCTTGGTATGATAGACTCAGTAATTTTCTTCTTGAAAAGGGCTTTGAGAAAGGAAAGGTTGATTGCACACTCTTTAGAAAAACAACCAAAGAAGACATTTTAATCATTCAAATTTATGTTGATGATATTATTTTTGGTTCAACTAATGCTGCTTTGTGCAAGAACTTTTCTAAGATAATGCAGGATGAATTTGAAATGAGCATGATGGGAGAATTGAAATTCTTTCTTGGTATTCAAATCAATCAGAAGAAGGAAGGAACTTATGTTCATCAATCAAAATACACTAAAGAACTTCTGAAGAAATTCAATCTAGATGACTGCAAGATAATGAATACTCCTATGCATCCAACTACCAACATGGGCAAGTCAGATGATGAAGGAAAGGTAGATCAAAAGGTCTACAGAGGTATGATTGGTTCCTTACTCTATCTGACAGCCTCTAGACCAGATATTTTATTCAGTGTTTGCTTATGTGCAAGATTCCAGTCAGATCCCAGAGAATCTCATCTTACTGCTGTAAAGAGAATCTTTAGGTATCTGAAAGGAACAACTAATCTTGGACTTCTCTATAAGAAATCCAATGATTATGTGCTAAATGGATTCTGTGATGCTGACTATGCTGGAGATAAAATTGAAAGAAAATCCACAAGTGGCAATTGTCAATTTGTTGGTGAAAACCTTATCTCCTGGGCTAGTAAGAGACAAACTACTATAGCTTTGTCTACAGCAGAAGCAGAATACATTTCAGCAGCTAAGTGTTGCACACAACTACTCTGGCTAAAATATCAGTTAGAAGATTATCAGGTAAGCAGTAACAATATTCCTTTATATTGTGATAATACTGCAGCCATTCATTTATCTAAAAATCCTATTCTACACTCTAGAGCCAAACATATTGAAATTAAACACCATTTTATCAGAGATTATGTTCAGAGAGGCATTATAGATATTAAGTTTGTTGATACTGAAAATCAATGGGCTGATATATTTACTAAAGCTTTATCTGTTGAAAGATTTGATTTTATAAAGAAACATCTGAACATGTTTTCAATCTCTGAATGAAAAATTTTCTTTGGCAATTAAAGTGTAAGAGGTTATGTATATCAGAACTTATGGTTCAGAACATCTGACACACAAGCTCTGAAATACTTAACTCTGATAGAGAATTTTAAATAACTCAGAGGCTCTGAACTATTTAAGTGGGAAACGTTTAGTATTCACTGCTGAACAGTTGTCCATTAAAATAGCAGTTACCGAGTAAATTTCTGCACGTGGTCTACGTGTGTCAGGTAGTGGGTGGTTAATGATGATTTTTGGTATTCAACCTTCTGTCAATTAGCGTAACTTCCCAAATTTGCTATTTTCGTGTTAACTGTGTGCATTTAAATAAAACTTACACAATACACTTGCACACTATTCACTTTCACAACCTACACTTTCATATTCTCTCTAAACCTCCGACAAAATTTCTTTCTCTCTCATTAGTTCCTACCCTTACCTAAACTTCATCATGGCTGGTTCTTCGTCTTCATCAAAGATTCCACCGTTCATGTTTAGACATCTTCAGATTGTTGGAAATGAAATGGAATTCCCAGAATCGCAACTAACGTTACTACCTGAGAAGATGGTCGACTTTGACAGTTTGAAAGAAAATGGGTATGATGTGAAGCCGTACTTCTCTGCTCAAGGATGGAACAAGTACTTCGACATGTTGAATGGTCCTATCTATCCAGATCTTTTGAAGAAATTCTGGATGAAAGCACGAGTTTTCTCTAAGTATGAAGCTAAGCAAGAAGAACTTGCCGCAATCGAAAGAAATCCTAGTCTGAAAGGAAAAACTAGGAAGGAGATGGGTCTTTTGGAGTTCACTGGTACACAGATTAGGTCTAACATCTGTGGTATCAATCTTACTTTTTCTCCAATACACTTCAATGCGTTGTTGGGTTTGGACAACTCTGGTTTGGTGCTGGATGATTTCGAAAAGGATACAAGATTCAGAGAAGAACTTCTGCACAGGATGTGCATTGATATGAAGTTGAAGGGAAAGGTTAAAGGTCTGACAGATGAGTGCAGGGTTTTATTCAAGATTATCTTGTCAACTATCAGTCCAAGAGTTGGTGGTACTGATACTATCTCGTGGCCTCATCGTCATCTGATTTACTTTCTTCTGACTGAAAGGAAAGTAAATCTGGGTAAATACTTTTTTGAGAGGATCTGTGAAGCCATCTTCCAAAGCAAGTCTCAGAGAAAAACTACCATTGTTTATCCTAGATTGCTTTCAGATCTTCTGTACCAAGGTCACATTGTTCAGAATCTGAAGAAGTTCTATCCAGAACTTATGGCTCAGAAGCTCTCGCCAGAAGTTCTGAATGCAAGCTTCTTAACAAAGATGCACTTAATCAACACCAAGCTGGTTCAACCTAAACAAGAATTTAGAGTTAGACTTGAAGATCGTCTGTATGTAGAAGGCTACCCAGTTATATCTGAAGCTGATGCTGAGCATGTGATTCAGGACTACTTAGAAGTGCTCAGACAAGAAGGATTTGTTGTTGATAGAAGTATGGTTCCTCCAGCTCCTGTAAACATGTATAAGCCTAAGAGGAAACCAAAGAGGAAAGCTGATTCTCAGGATGAGCAAGTTAAGCCAGATCTTCTTGCTCAGAAGAAGGTTAAGGTTGAGCAATCTATGGCTGAACAGAGAACTAAGAGGAAGCATGAAGAAACTGCAAACAAGGCTGCTGAAGGAGCTTCCAAAAAGCCTATTGTTGTTGAGGAAGACAGTTCATCTGAAGAATCTGAGTCTGAAGATGAAACTGAATCTGATGAAGAAACTCTGGTTTCAAGGTTGAAGAGAAGACCTGCTCCTATTTCCAAAGATAAAGGTAAGTCTACTAAGTATGTCTTTAATGAAAATGAGATTGGAATAGGTTACACCAAACCTCTCAGAACTGTTTTACCAACCTCTGATATTCCAACCTCTGATAACCCCCTATCTGAACTAGAAAAACATCTTAGTCCAGACCCTCTTAACAATCAAACTTTCACCCAGAAGCCTTCATCACCTCCCAAACCTAAATCACCTCAACCTCAACCCCAAAAAGAAACACCTACCATTCCATCATCTGAACCAAAATCACCTATTCCTGTCACTAAACCAACCTCTCCCACAAAACAACCCTCTCCTGAACCAACAGCTGAACACAAATCTCCTGCACCATCTCCTGAACATATTTACCCTGAATCAACTTCTGACATCTCATCATCTGAACCAACCCCTGAACCCCATCCTAACCCAAGTGCTGAACATGCTTCTCCTGAGCGTATTCACACTTGTGCTCCCAAGCCTTCAGAGGCAGAAGTTGTTATTATTGACAACCCTGCTACTGAAACACCTAATCTCTCTACCTTACCCAATCCTTCACCCTCATCATCCAACCCTTTTGGTAATCTATCCACTCAGTTTCATGAAGACTTGGTTAGATTATCTTTGCTTAAGGACAGGTTTCTAGTTTGTCCTTCTGATGTGGACTTGGAAGTTTCAAGCATTAAGGCAAGGATTTGCAATGCTTTGGATGGTGCTGCTGAGAAAATTAAGGCTGTAGTTGGAAGAAGAGATCTGGATGTGATAAGCTTCATGAGGGAGAGTATGGCTAGGGCTGCATTGAAAAGGTTAACCACTTTTAATCATGCTGAATCTGAACGTGCTAAGGTGGAAGCACTTGCTGATGCTGAACATCGTCTGAATGCTTTCAAAGTCATCTGGATAGACTCCAAGCTGTTTCAGAGTCTTGAAGATCAGAGGTCTGAGTCTGAAAGGTTAGAAGAAGCTGCTGCAAGAGTTGCCCAGTTGGCAAATGAGTTGCAACAAGAGGATATCTCAGAAGATGATGTGCTGGCTTCTCAGAATCAAGAGGATGTGCTGATGATTGACTATCCAGAGGAAGGTGAACCCTCTGATAAAGGCAAGGCACCTTTGGTTGAAGAACAAGCGCCTTTGGTTCAAGATCAAGCTCCTGTTGTGGCTGATCAGTTGCAGATCTTTCAAGAAGCTCTGAGGGAGCAGCAAGAAGGTTTGGAAAGGCAAAGGACAGCTCACCTCAACTTGGAATCCAAAGTGGATGGTCTGGTTTCCAACGTTGGATCTTTGAACGACAAATTCGACCAGCTCTTAGCCTTTCTTAAGAAACCTTAGGATTTCTTTGCACTTATTTTTTATGTTGTTTTATCTTTGTCTGAACAATTTCTTTTCATGCTTGCCTTACAATATTTCAAATTATTCTGGTTATATTTTGCTTGTTTGCTGTTTATGGTTATGATTATATTTTCTTCATCTGATGTTTTTGATCTTAAGATGGAAAAGAAAAACAAACAAGAACTTTATTTAAACTTTTTTTATTGATAAAGAGAATGTAGAGTACATAGAAAGCAGAAAAAGAAATACATCAACCTAAATTTAATCAGACTGATCCTCAGAAGAAATCTCAGATTTCTCCTCAGACTCATCTGAAGATAGCTCAATGAGCTCAAAATCTGGGTTGTGTTCTTCTTCTTCTTCTTCAGCTTCTTGTTCTTCTTCAGGAATTAAGTTAGCCAGATACTCTATGTAATCTTCATCCATATACTCTTCCTCAGACTCTGAGTCTGACGAGATGTCAATGATTTCTGTTTCTTGTGGCGTTTTTTCTTTTTCATTCTTCTGATCTTCTTTCTCGCGTTTTTCTCTCTTCTTGTTTGCTAAACGCGCACTGAATCTTCTCATTATTTTTTTTGATTCTTGCTTTTGATCAATGTTTTGTGAAGAATCTGTGGTTTTCGTTTCCCTTTTATAACGTGTTATTGAGCTTTGTTTTCTGTTCTTTGACTTTAACTCATCTTTGTAACTGCCAAGTTTTTCTTTTGACTGTCTTGGTTTTCTAAACTTCTCTCTTTTTGATAATGACAAAAGGGGGAGTAGTTACGCATTAATTGATAAGTTCCAAAACTGAAACCACGCCTTTTATCTCGCTTTTATCCGTTAAATTAAAAGTTGTTACTTTTAAGTTGTTTTACGTGTTTTAATGCGGAGACTAAGTTAGTTGAAACTAAAATAAATTTCATAAGTAAGGATAAGTTAAGAGTGCAATTTTAACTTAGCCTTATGAGACTTAGGGGGAGAGCTTGCAAACCTCTCACTCTGAAGAAAGATATGAAACTTGTTTTATTTCAAACCATCTTAATCTTATACTAAATTAAAATATCATGGATAAAACATAAAGTTCAGACTTTATGGAGTATCAATCTTAGGGGGAGCTTGCAAACCTCACAAACCTAAGAGAAACATGATAAGTTAATTTAACAACAATTGTCAATTAATACTTATGTTTGTCATCATCAAAAAGGGGGAGATTGTTGGAACAAAAATTGATTTAAAAATGTTTGCCCCTAAATATATAAAGGTTTTGATGATAACAAAGTATTAATTAACAAATTGGAAGAACTAAAAATTTATTTTAAGTGCGCAGATACAAGCATCAGATAAGCTCTGAGTAAAGTTCAGAGGATGTGAATTCAGACGTTCACAAGTGCTCAGAAGATGTTGGACTTCAGAAGTTACAACCTTCAGATGATGAAGTCTTCAGAACTTCATAAGTGACTAAAGCTTCATCAACCTCTGAAGATCTCTTTGAAAGCTGTGAAGATTCCCTTCACCAGTCAACTCTTCTACCAATGGAGAAAAGGACCTTTCAAGCCTGATCAGTTCAGCTACTCTCGTTTTGTCTGTCCTAACTTGAGAACGTGGGTTTTCAGTTTTGTTAGCTGAATAAGGAAAGTCTACTCTGCAGTAGTCAAAGTACCTGAAACTCTTTCTTAGTTTTGGATACAACCAAACTGCATCAAGACAGACTGCTTGAAGACAAAAGATTATCAACTCCAACGGTCCTTTTGCAACGACTCTTTTCTAGTGGTATATATACTAGAAGATTCAGCTACAACATATATAATTATCAAGATTTGAACGTGCGCTGAACAAACTCTGAACTCTGTGATATACAAGCTCTGAACCTCTTATCAAGTGTTTTTGCACTTTAGCCAAATACTCTGTACTATTTGTATTTGCTCTCTTTAGGTTCATCTAAGAGCTTTTGTATATTTTCATATACCTTACTATTACTTGAGGAAACTTAAGCTTGTGTGCTTAAGTGTGAAGTCTTAAGCTTGTGTGCTTAAGTGTGAAGTCTTAAGCTTGTGTGCTTGAGCATTGTTGAGAAGTCTCTTGCTTGTGTGCTTGAGCAGGTGTAATCTTGTGTGATTATAGTGAAATCCCTTGGAAGTGCAAGGGGACTGGACTACTCTCGTTTTGTGAGAGGAACCAGTATAAAATTGCTTGTGTGATCTCTCTCTCTCTATCTTGTTATTATTTGTGTTATTTATCCGCTGCTAACGTAGTTGAGTTAAGAACTTGAAAAAGTTTTAACTTAGCTAAAACACAATTCAACCCCCCCCTTCTTGTGTTTTCACACCTTCAGCCCCGGGCGTGATTAATGATAGCGGGGCAACACCCAGAAGTTGAATCCCGTATTGTTATAAATATCTTCTTCTTCCCTGTGTTAGCAACTGACTTGGGAAGGAAGAAACCAACTTCCCACAACCGCCATAGCTTGGAGACCAAGGTTTTCATCCCTATTTTCACGCTATACCACCGAAGAAGATGCTAAGGACCGGATTTTTAGGAACCCTTACTTGGAGAAGAAGACTAGAGGCTCTATAAATAGCTCTTTACTTTCATTTGTAAAGGGATCGTTTTTTCTGACTTATAAAACTCCCAGGGTTGTTGGGATTGAACCAAGTGTAATCACACCATTTACTCAATAATACAACCCCCTTTGAGTTTTTACCAGAACATTTTGGCGCCCACCGTGGGGCTGCGGTAAAAACATTTGATCCCAGCCTACCACATCAAACTAGACAAAAATCAAACATCTCCACATGGCTGGAGAACACGGAAATAACGATAACCACGAATGGATACGAAGAAAGCAGCGTCATCGGCGGCTCCGGTGGTCATGGTATCGACGGCGGAGCGTGGAAGGAGATGAGGAGTAAATGGGTTGTTAAGATGTCGGCGTCCAGAGCTGCGGTAGAACTTTTCCCGGCCACACCAAAACCTGGTCGGCTACCGATCTGTGACACGAAAGTAGTCGCCAAAGCATTCCTTACCGCTGGTAATAGGACTCCTCGAAGAGTCATCAGATTCAGTACAGTAGCACAAACCCAGGTGATATCATTCTAAATCTCCTTGATTGAAATTTATCAATTTATCCGTTTCCTTTCAATAATCAATGCTATGCACCACAAACTGGTTATCCATGAAATCCAAAACGTAAAAAAATGCTAGGGTATTTCGTTCAGATTGGACGTAAAAGCATCCATCCCACTTGATGGAAATTGGCAAAGTATTTTTTAGGCATAAAAGAAGAAATTAATATGTATAGCCATAGAAACCTTGTATACGTTAAAAGTGAATATAAAGAAAACATTAGCTACGGCAGGGGTGTGATCCCGTAGAGATAGCAGAGTCCAACTGACACCATATGGCAAGGTAAATACGTAAATGATAATTGTTGTTATTATTAGTGTTTACACCAGTGTATATATACAGGTTTAATAAACTTAATTTGGAGTGAAACAAGGTAACAAATCCCTTAGTGATTCTCCACTAATCAAGCTATTGACTTTTGAGTATATAATTAGTAAATAACAGATTTACAAATATGAATAATTAAAGGAATTAAAACTCTGATTATTCTCAAAGAAACACTATTTGCTGATACGAATTTTGAAACCAGCTTTATGGCTTCGTATAAGCTATAAATATTAGGGAGTACTGAAACTTTTTAATTGCGTCAATCATGACATATTGGTTAAAACTTAAAATTCTTTTATTAGCATGATAATTACTTGCATTCATAATACCGTATTACTTATATTTTGTGAAGAATTAGTCACATATTCAGCCACAAGTCATCACTTATAACAAATTAGTTATATTCTGCTATTCAGCCACAAGAACGACACCTATATCGGTGATTTATATTACTTAAAATTGGTAGTAAGACATGATAACAAGCATTTATTTTAAACTGGGCTAAAATAAGGTTGAAGTGAAGCTCATAGAACTATGAATTTTGGCTATTCTAATTGTATAGTTTTGTTCTGCTATGGTGTATCTCTGTAGTCTGTATTTAATTAACTAAAGGATGAAATGCATGATTTTGTGTTACTTGTGATGATTTGAAAACTGATCTATTTTATATTTGATATGTATGAAAGACATTAATAATTTGCACACGGCTGCTAAAATGCTATGCTAAGTCAGAAATTTACATTTTCAATTTACTATCTCTGATTTAGATTTGTCTTTAAAGGGTTGGTCCCAACTGAATCAATCTTTCTATCCATGCGAACACTTTATTGTTAGTATTCACGTTGGCACTCTGTTGTTACTTCTTTATCTCAAGTCTCAACTGGTCTATAGTTTTGGCAAATAGTTGTTAAATGTGCTACTATTACTCCTTAATTCTCCATCATGTATTATTATTATTATTATTATTATTATTATTATTATTATTATTATTATTATTATTATTATTATTATTATTATTATTATTATTATTAATTCCCCATCAATGTAAAAGTCTTGGTCCTACAGGAAGTTGATGATTCATTGCCCCAACGGAGGTTATCACAAAATACAAGCAATTGGTCATTGATGCCATTCGGCGAGATAGAAGCCGCCAACTAATATTTCAGGTTGAAGCATTTTCTGCAATGATCACTACCGCAATGGAACTCAGTCTCGCCACGCCAAAACATAATTGTTTTTCTTGCTAGGCGAGGAGCGCCGCAACAAACCGCCCACGACGGTATCATTTTCGTTTGTTTTATTTTTCATATATTATTATTGTTGAACTTCTAATGTACCAAAGCTTGTTTGCAGAAAATATAAGGTTGAAAGGCTCTGGCGTCACCCGTAGGGGACGTCAAGAACAGAAATTAAAACAAGGTTGAAAGGCCCTGGCGTCACCCGTAGGGGACGTCAAGAACAGAAATTACATCAAGGTTGAAAGGCCCTGGCGTCACCCGTAGGGGACGTCAAGAACAGAAATTAAAACAAGGTTGAAAGGCCCTGGCGTCACCCGTAGGGGACGTCAAGAACAGAAATTAAATCAAGGTTGAAAGGCCCTGGCGTCACCCGTAGGGGACGTCAAGAACAGAAATTAAAACAAGGTTGAAAGGCCCTGGCGATACCTGTAAACCTTACGAGTAGGGTACGTCAAAAACAGAAAAATAAAACAAGGTTGAAAGGCCCTGGCGCTACCTGTAAACCTTACGAGTAAGGGGCGTCATAAAAAGAAAACATACAGCGAAGAAAGGCAAGATTATCAATATCACCAACAGGAAAAGCTTGCACGCACTCAAAACAAGGCGACATATCGCCATACCAGCTACAATCGCCAAAAAGGCAACAGGTATAAATTTATTTTCAAACAACTCACAATTATGTTAAATTGTCAAAGACATCACAGGTGTAGGGGTAAAAGTTTCAAAAGCAAGAATGATAAGAGGCGTCATATCAAAACAATCCGCGAAATTATGAAGAAAAGACTTAAGGGCGAATGAAGAAATTAATAAAGGACCCAACAAAGGGGAAATTGTTTAAAGCCACAAAAGGGCATACAAGATAGTTACAAAAAAGCCACAGAAGGACAAAAACAAGATCATTACAAAAGAGATCATTCACTGAGGAGGAACGTAGGGAACGAGCTTGCCGTCAACAATTTGATTCATTGCATCAGCTTCGCCAAGGCGCTTAGCATCGAGATCTGGAAAAAGAAGCTTGACCTGTTCTATAGCAAAGGAGAAGCCCTCGTCATATTGGTTGGCGGCATAGAGCTGAAGCTCTGTGACATCACTCTCCAATCTAGCTTTCTCATCAGCTAAGGTCCCAACAGACAGTACCGCTTCATCCTTCTCCTTGGATAGCTTAGAGAGTTTCTCATCCTGGGCAGCAGCATTCTCCTTGAGCTTGGCCTCCGAAGCGGCATAGCTTTCTTTAACTTTAGACAGCTTTTCCTCATACTCTTTCTTCAGCCTCTCTGTCTCGCCCTCCCGTTCTTCCTTCAGCTTCTTGATGTCGTCCTCCAGCTTTGCCTTAGTTTCAGAATACCTCTTCTCAATGTCAGCGAGATTATCATCAACCATCTTCACTTTTTGCCTCGCCTCTAGAACCTCTTGCTCCTGGCGGTTTGTCAGTAGATAATTAAGAAGAGTACCCTTGACTTCATACTCTAAGGCCTTCTTCCTCAGGTCTTCCGTCGAAGTGTTGGTGAAGCGAGTCATGTCACCCACCATGGTTACTCCTCTCTCAATAAACTCCAGAGGATCGAAGGAGCTCCAGGAAAGGGGCGCAGCGGTTTCAGCGTCTTGAGCAGGAGGCTGAGAAGAACTGGAAGCCGCGCCTTTGCCCTTGTCAGCACCCCCAGCCTTCTGAGTAGTCTTCTCAACCTTTTGCTTTTTGGAAGGAGGAGGAGCAACACCCTCGTTTCCCTCTGCTCCAGAAGCCGTTTTCCCGGGATCTCGACACGGATACGCCCCTCATGCTTCTTCTTGCTCCGCCCTTCTTTTATAGCAGCTTCCTCCACTTGCAGCTGCTTCAACGGATCAACCACGGTAACGACAGGATTGGCCTTCTGTTGGCGAGCCTTTGCCAAAAACGCCAATCTTTCCTCATTAGAGATAGTCCTCATTCTCTCTGCAAAAATAAAAGAGACAAAAAAAAAAACACAAGTTAGTAATTAGGCGAGATCAACATTAAACAGAAGTAGAAAAATACCAAATGCATTACTTACGTAAATACTCTGTCAGGGCTTCACTATTACCCTCACACCTAAGAATGTCGGCGGTATCCATAAGAGCATAGGAGTCAAGGAAGTTGACGGTATCTTGCTCAAAATCGCTTAAGGCCTCAAAGATAGCACCCTTGATAAGCCTAGGGTTATCGGTCCAGTAGAAAGGGAATAGAGGATCATCAACCTCATCATACATCAAGTCAGAAAATTTCTCATCACTACGAACCCGAAAGAAAGAATTCTTAAAGTTCTTGAAGTTGGAAGCGTATAGATTCAGAAGACGACGGTTAGGTTGACTGCTAAGGGAGACCAAAGTTTGAGGTTTTAAGTTCTTTATGTGGTAGAAAGAGAAAAAAACGCCAATTGAAGGCTCCAGTTCGAAACCTAAACACATTACCTCGTAGGCTTTGATAAAGGCCCAACTATTAGGATGGAGTTGGGTAGGGGCGACGTTAAGAACCTTCAATATCTCCGCCTCAAAGGGAGTAAAAGGCAACCAAATGTTGAGGGGTTGGATCACGCCAGTATAAAGGTAGAAATAATGCGGCGGGTTGTCATTCTTAGAAAATACAAACTCGTCCTCTCTGACGGGTTCGGTTATAATAGAGTCTTCATGAGAGGGGTCAGAAAGCTTGACGGCTTTCCTAAAGCTCCTCACCATTTCCATACTGGTATACTTTGAAGAAACTTCCATGGTGACGGGAGTATAACCAGCAACAACCAGATCTCGACAAGGATTCTTCCGCTTTCCTGTGAAAGAGGAAGGGGAGATTATGACGCAATCACTGTCATTACCACTATCAGCACTACTACTATCACTATCACTATCACTACTACTACTCCCAACATCAAAACCCCATAATTCCGAGTAAAACCCTCGGCTATTAAGAACGCCGTTAGCCCTAGTATAGTGGGCGCGAACTTGTTGCGCCCATTCGAGATAACTAGGAGAAGAAATAGGAACCCTCCCCTCATTATCATCTAACTCCCTCAAAATAACCATCTTTTTAAACCTAAATCAGAAAATTAGGGTTCCTACTCAAGACAGACCAAATCGGCGAAAAGGAGTAAGGTATAAAAGAAGAATACCTTAGGAAATTGACAAAGCTTGGAGCAATAAACTGGAAGCGTCCTAACACGAAGCGTTGAACAAAGGCTTGCTGGAGGATCGAAGAAGGATATGCGAAAAAGAATACGGATTTGCGAGAAGAAGTAAGTAAAGGGAAAGAGAAACGGAGATACTATTTAAAGAGGGAAACCTTTTCGGCTGGTTGAAGTCCAGAAGTTGAAGTCAGAGGTAACGCACGCGTCGTCGGATTAAATACGTGTCAAAAGCGTGTATCCCGAGAGTAAACCTTGGAAGATTTATCGTCAAATAGTTATTATCCTAAAAGGCGAAATCGAAGTCGCCAAATTACTACCTCGAAGCACAACGCGCCTCAAGAATAACCACGCCAAGGATACAAACCTCGCCCTGTTTAAGGCGTAACAAGGGAAAACGCCCAAAAGGAAAAGATTCAAGATTAAGGAGAAGGCGAAACATAGGAACAATAAATTCAGTAGGAGACCAAAAATCTTTATTTATTTTGAAAAATAAAGGTACAATGATAGAAAGCAAAATTACAAAGAAAGACCTAGTCCTAAATCTCGTCAATCAGACTCCGAATCCTTCTGCGCAGGCTCAGGAAAAGTCATCTTGGATTCCACGGTGACCCGGGACCCCTCTTCTTCACGGGACGAAGAAGCACGAAGCTCAGGAGGAATATAGGTCTCCAGAAACGAAACGTAATCCTCATCACCACTACCAGAATCGGAGGTATCCGAGGAAAGAACGATAACCTCCACCTTTTTGACCTCTTTAGACCTTCGGGAGCGAGTGGAGTTAGAGGTTGAGACTTCTCAGCAGCAGGCATTTTGGCATTGTTCTTTTCCATCGTGATGATTCAAAACAAGTTGATATAAATTTGAGTTTTATCAGGTGATATTTATAGTCAATTTCTAACCTTAACATCGTTATTAACGATAGTAATAAATGCTTGGACGGTCGTAACCACCAACTTTTGACTGTCTCGAAAAATGTCACTTTTACGTTTCCAAGGAGTCAAAAATTTGACCCATCTTAGTTATTAAAGATTGCAAAGGGAGGCGGTACTAAAAGGAACAAAAGAACAACACATAAGGAAAGGAAATTGCTTAATATTCAAATTTTTTGCAAAGGAAATACAATGGAAGCAAGAAACAGAATGAAAATAACGAAGGTTCAAAGATACGAAAACAAATTACAAACATAGGAAAAAAGACATAAAAGAGCAAGCAAGTAAAGACTTCATGGCATGGTAGAACTCCCCAATTCACCAGCATCGGCGACGGCGATACGGTGCATTTCCTCCAGTGCCCGTTTCACCCTCTTCGCCTTCACCATGTTTTCTTCAATAGGCTTCAGATCCTCTCTCAGCTCGTTCTGCTTGTCCAAAAGGTCCACCAAAGAATGGCGCCTGGAAATCAACTTAGCAACATCATCCCTAATCTCGCCTTGAAGAGCCCTCTTCCTCTTCACAAGCGGCTTCATCTCCTTGTTCAGCAGCGCCAGACGATCGTCCACTCTCCGCTCCTCGTTAAAGCATATTCCTAAGATTTCCTCTTGCACACCCATGGTCTCTTTCGTGATCTCTATCTGGCTGTCGACAGCTTCGGTAACTTCGGCATGGCATTCTTTGACATTCTCCACAGCAATCACAAAGGATGCACTATCCTTCAACTCCTTCTCCAGACGCAGCACACTGTCAAGAAAACGCTTCTCTTCCTTGGTCAACCTCCAGCAATAATCATTAAGCTCTTTGACAAACTCCGAGAACTCACCAAAATCGTCCATTAAGTCCTCCGTACTCAGGTTCAACATACGCCGGAGCCGCTTGATGACGGGGGAAGCAGGGGATTGACCACATTCAAAGGGAGGATTTTTGGGAGACATACTGCAAAAAGAAAACTCTCAAGCAAGCAGATGAGAATGTGATGAGTTGAGCCCAGCATCGAATGCTCCATTTTATAGAAGAAAAATCTCATCGTGGCTGCAGGAAGTGGAGAAACGGTTAATAAACATGGTGTAAATAGAACAACGTGCATTAGAAAATGGGTAAGGACGTGACAAGATTCACCTCGCGCCAAAAATTTTAGAGGGAAATTTGAATCATATTTAAGCACTTCACTCCTTTGGACTTCGTACTTGGGGGGCTGTGGACTGGGCAATGGGCTTAAGGACATAACCAGTAAGCCCAATGAATATCAGAAGGAGAATAGGCCCAAATCAAGTAAATCCTAAATACCCATTAGGCGACACGAAGCCCCGGGCGTGATTAATGATAGCGGGGCAACGCCCAGAAGTTGAATCCCGTATTGTTATAAATATCTTCTTCTTCCCTGTGTTAGCAACTGACTTGGGAAGGAAGAAACCAACTTCCCACAACCGCCATAGCTTGGAGACCAAGGTTTTCATCCCTATTTTCACGCTATACCACCGAAGAAGATGCTAAGGACCGGATTTTTAGGAACCCTTACTTGGAGAAGAAGACTAGAGGCTCTATAAATAGCTCTTTACTTTCATTTGTAAAGGGATCCTTTTTTCTGACTTATAAAACTCCCAGGGTTGTTGGGATTGAACCAAGTGTAATCACACCATTTACTCAATAATACAACCCCCTTTGAGTTTTTACCAGAACAGTAATCATCCAGATAAAAACCATTCAAACAAAGGATATTCACCGCTTATACGATAAACATAATTTTTTATGGATAAGAATGAATACAAATTTAATGTTTTTTTACCATGCTATATAAGATCCCGACACTACTTCATTCTGAAACACACTGAGCAAACAATTCACAAACAAACATGGCTTCCCAAAAATATTTTGTGTACATTTCTTTGTTACTTTGTTTTATTTTCTTAGTCAGTAATGCAGTTGAAGTAACTCATGATGGAAGAGCCATCAAAATTGATGGAAAAAGAAGAGTTCTTATTTCTTGATCAATTCATTATCCTAGAAGCACACCTCAGGTCATTATAATAAATATTTTTTTTTTCTAACAACCTGGTTGATCATCTATATTTATATATGTATTTCCTTATATCACTAATATAAGCAAAATATCACTTTTAAGTTCATTGGAAACTGATATATCTAACCTAAATATAATACATCAGTTTTTTAATGAATCTAAAATATGATTTTTTTTTTCTTATAATTATAATGGGAGGAAGTAGTTATTAATTTAAATAAGTTAATTAAAATGTTGTTTACTTATTTTATATTATTAGATGTGGCCTGATTTGATTAAAAAAGCTAAAGAAGGTGGATTGCATGCAATTGAAACATATGTTTTTTGGAATGCACATGAACCAATTCGTCGTGAGTATGATTTTAGTGGCAATAATGATCTCATTAGATTTCTCAAGACTATTCAAGATGAAGGACTTTTTGCTGTGCTTCGCATTGGCCCTTATGTTTGTGCTGAATGGAATTATGGGTAAATTAAATTAAATTTAATTGTGATTTTATTTTTAATAATGGAGTAGAGGATCCAACTCAGTTCCGACTTCTATTTAGTTTAACCTTAAACCCTATCTGGGGTGATTTTTTGTTTCATGTTTTGAAATTTTCAAAATCAACTTTGTTTGATTATGACAATAAATTCTTAATTTTATTTTATGTTTAGAGGAATTCCTGTGTGGGTTCACAATCTTCCTGGCATGGAGATTTGGACGGCAAATAAAAGTCTATATGGTAAATAGTTAATTTTTTTTTTTCTTAATTCTGTTTAAAAAAAAATAATGTTCTTAAGTTTATTATGACACAATTGAGATTTAGGTTTTTCTTAGTGAAATATTATTTCTTACTCTTTGGTGATATTAGTCTTTAGGATGAAATGCAAAATTTCACTACTTTGATTGTGAATATGGTACAAAAGGAGAAACTTTTTGCTTCACAAGGTGGTCCCATAATTCTATCTCAGGTAATTAGTTAATTAATTAAATATTTTAATATAAATAATCTTTATATATTATGCTAAGTTTATGTACTAATTGATAATAATAATTCATATATAACAACAGATTGAGAATGAGTATGGGAATGTTGAGTATGGGAATGTTATGTTTGTTTATGGGGATGATGGTAAAGCTTATATAGATTGGTGTGCTAAGATGGCTGAGTCATTCAACATTGGTGTCCCATGGATTATGTGCCAACAACCTGATGCTCCTCAACCAATGGTAAGTTTATGTTTTATAATTTTAAAAAATAATAATCTTTTCATTAAAAAAAATAAATTAAATTTAATACTTTTTCCGGCCATTATTATAAGAAAAAAAATTAGGTTCATATGATGTTTGTGACATGATGACATCTGGTTTATATTATAGACTAAATACATTAAATAATTTATTTTTTGGATACATTATACATCAAATATTCTAACTTTTTCTTATAAGGATTAGTATCTGAGAATTATTATATTGAAACTAACAACATTTTTATTAATTGAATTCTAGATCAATACTTGTAATGGATGGTATTGTCATGACTTTGAGCCCAATAATCCTAATAGTCCCAAGATGTGGACTGAAAATTAGGTTGGCTGGTATGTTTGAATCATCTATTATCTATTTAATTTGATCAACTTACTTATCTTTAATAATAGAATAAAATTGTTTTTACTAGTAGCATAATTTATTGAAAAACTTATTTTTCAATTAATTTTTTTTAAAGGTTCAAGAACTGGGGTGGGAAAGATCCACATCGAACTACAGAAGATGTTGCCTATTCAATGGCTAGGTTTTTTGAAACTGGAGGCACATTCCAAAACTACTATATGGTAAAAAAAATTTAGAGTCCAAATTATTAATGTTTTTGGATTTTTTTAGATAATATTGAAGATAACTTTTTCATGTACATATAAATTTTTATTTTTTCAGTATCATGGTGGAACTAACTTTGGTAGAACAGCTTGTGGACCATACATTACCACTTCATATGATTATGATGCCCCACTTGATGAATAACTTTGGTACCTACATCAATTTGGAGCTTTTTGTTACAATTTTATATTATTTTAAAAATAAAAAAATAAAAAAAAAAACTACTTTTTTCATCTTTGTGGTCCTTATAAAAAAAACAAAGTTAATCTTTTAGGTTTATAGAATATTTATGTATTTGTCCGGTGAGTTTAGTTCAGTTGATAGTAACATAGTATTTTATGTGAAATTTTTAATCACTAGATTATCTAACTCAAAAAAAAAAATGTTTAATATATGTAATTTATAATATGGACCAAATACATTACATTCTATAAAAATTAAGCTCTAATTATTGAATATATTAATTTTCTTATAATTCGTAGCAAATTAAAGGGTGACTACATCAATTTATTTTTATCTTAGATTAGAATTTGTTATCTTTAGATTTTCACAAAATAAATGTTTGTTTAAATTTTTTGCAGGAAACATTGCACAACCAAAGTGGGGTCACCTAAAAGAACTTCACATGGTTTTGAAGTCAATGGAGAATAGTCTTACTAATGGAAACGTATCTAAAATTGATTTAGGAAACTATGTGAAGGTAAAATGAATGAAAAAACAATCACATTTATAATGACATATTATTATTATTTATTATATGCTTTCAATTTGTAGGCTACTATTTATGCAACAAATGGTTCATCAAGTTGCTTCTTGACCAACAGCAACACTACCACAGATGCCACGGTAACATTTAGAGGAAATACATATAATGTTCCTGCATGGTCTGTCAGTCTTCTTCCTAACTGTCAAACTGAAGAGTATAACACTGCCAAGGTAATTTTCTTACTATGACATATAAACACATACACGAACCCCGAATATAATACATTAATACTGACATGTCTAATACATGTACTAGTGTTGAACACTGACACTTATCGGACACTCCTTTGATCAGAAGTGTTGTTGTTACAAAAAAAAAAAATCTCCTTTTTCAGTTCAAATTGTTCAAATTAAGATCACATGCTAGTTGTGTTATTAATTGATTATGACTATTTTGATAATCAGATAAATGTTCAAACATCCATCATGGTAAAGAGAAAAAACAAAGCTGAAGATGAACCAAAGGGTTTGAAGTGGGTATGGAGAGCAGAGAATGTTCATAGTGCTCTGTTGGGGAAATCAAATGTCTTTCAAAATACAATTGTTGATCAAAAAAATGCTGCTAATGATTCCAGTGACTACCTTTGGTACATGACAAGGTAATTAATCCATGGTTTTAAATTGCAGTCCTCCGTTGCTAATATGGTAGCCTTTGTAACCGTATCACATTGCAATTGTGGTGTGATTTTCATTCATGTGTACGGCTGCATAAGCCACATCAGACGATTTTATCTCTCAACCATGTATTTTAAGCACATTCGAATCACTGTTTATATGGAATAAACTAAGACTGTGGGTAAATAATGTAGTGACATAGTGATGATACCCTCTTAATTTTCTCTCTAATTTTCATCTCTCTTTGTTCCTTAATTCAAATGTGAATCACTAACAATAATTTATTCATCTTTTAATGATAGGCTTGATATTGATCATAAGGATCCAGTTTGGACAAAAAATATGACTCTTAGGATTAATGGCACTGGCCATGTAATTCATGCATTTGTCAATGGAGAACATATTGGTAATGTAACAGATGCTAATTAAATGTAACATTATATATAACATTATCAAAGTGTCATGATTTCTATAATTTGTTTATCAACAGGTTCCCATTGGGCTACATATGGAATTCACAATGATCAATTTGAGACTAAAATAAAGTTGAGGCATGGCAGGAATGATATCAGTCTTCTTAGTGTTACCGTAGGACTTCAGGTATAAAACATTCCAAAATCATGTCCCATAATTATAATTATTTAAATCAGTGTTGTTAAATAGCAACTATAGCGACACTACACCGCTATAGTGACAAAACTGTTGGCAAATAGTTGCTATAGTGACGGACGCTAAAGCACTATTGCGTACACTACAACAAAACTGTTCTGGAGCTATCCATTTAACAGACATAACTGTGACTCTAATATTGTCAGTGTCGTGACGCTAACACTACAGCCCACTTTTCTTGTAGTGGTAACGGAATTTTAACAACGAGCTATTTTTTGTTATTATTGAATGGATGATGACTTTTCTATTTTTTTTAAATAATAGAATTATGGGAAAGAATTTGATAAATGGCAAGATGGACTTGTTAATCCTATTGAGATTATTGGTAAAAATGGTGATGAGACCATAATTAAAGATCTATCATCACACAAGTGGACATACAAAATAGGGTTACATGGTTGGGAAAACAATTTCTTCAGTCAAGATTCACTCTTTGCTTCTTCCAAATGGCAATCTCATCATCTACCCATTAATAGGATGTTCACTTGGTACAAGGTAAATCAATTTCTTTTTAGTCCTCTAATCATAACTCAGTTGATAGAAGCATTGCAATATGCAAGCGCCAGAGTTTCACCTTAAGCGATGAAATTCTAAAGTGAAACTCTGGTCACTAAACTACTAAAGAAAAAAAAAATTACTGACAAATTTGGATTAGTTTTTTTTTTTTTTTTTGACTAAAAATTCAAATTTGTGTTTGTTTATGATTTGTAGACAACTTTCCAACCTCCTCTAGGATCAGACCCTATTGTGGTTGACTTGCAAGGTATGGGAAAAGGTTATGCTTGGGTGAATGGTCATTCTCTTGGTCGAATTTGGCCTAGTTATAATGCAGATGATGATGGTTGTAGTGATGATCCTTGTGACTATCGTGGTGAATATTGTAACACCCAAACTCATTATTTACTAAAATTCTACCATGATAAATCTTTTTCAAAATATGCGGCGGAAAATCAAAGTTTATTATTATAAAAGTCATGGTTCGAGCATTACACTCTTCAATCAAAATAATACTAATGTAGTTAATTAGTAAAAATGCTTGTTTATACAAATCTTTGAATCAAATAATATATTTATTGATTATACAAAACAACCTAGACAATAGACTTTATATACAATATAAAACCCTTTCCCGTGTCACAATCAGAGCAGAGCTTCACTGACGACTTGACATCGAAAACCACAAAACCTGTGAATCTGGACCCCCAACGGTCCAGCACATAACACATAAAAGAGAGTTAGACAACATACTCAAAATATAAGTGTAAGTAAAACGGTACTTAAACACTTCTTCATAAAACATGCATAATCATACATTATACATATACATCATCATCTATCATTCAATTATAAGTTCTAGATCATTATAATCAAACATCACTCCATCGAATAACAATAAGAACACTTAGCAAAATATGTGTCTCATAACAATTATCACATAAATGCAAACATATGTGTCACACATCAAATATCAAATAATGTACACATATCCTAATGCAATCTAATGCCACAATCTTCATGCTATGTCCCCTAGACATATCCAATGCATGTGGTACCATCGTCTTTATTAGAGTATCTCACCTCTAATATTCGTCTTTATCGGATAAATATAATCCGATATCCGTCTTTATTGGAATATCCAATATACATCAACAATTCATGAATGCATGTATGTAATTCATGAATTCACACTCACACAATTAGCATTTTGCTCGTCATTTATAATGTGGAACACTATCCAACATTTCGTCTTTATTAAGATAGCACTATACCTTAATATACGTCTTTATCGAATAACATAATTCGATATACTTCTTTATTAGAATAACATACTCTAATATCCTTCTTTATTAAGTTGATTAACACCTTAATATACTTCTTTGACATTTAAACAAACATCATTACACAAATATAATCAACAATTCATCATAATACAATTAATCATGGTTATAAACACCCAATTGCATGTTAGGATACCTTAAATCCATGTTACAAGTGCCTAATTGCACTTTAAAACATCAACAAAATATGTTCTGCACAGTACTGGTCGCTTAGCGACGGCCTAGCGAGGGATGGCGAACAAAGTCAGTACATGGACAGCTTCTGGCGAGCGACAGCGAGCTGGTCGCTCAGCGAAGGCCTCTAGTCGCTCAGCGAAGGCCTCAGGATAGCAGCAGTCGCCACCTGTTCGCTAAGCGAAGGCTTAGCGACGGCCTTCTGACAGCAATGTTCAAACTTCGTGTTTTTCACACCAAATCACCCAAAAATCCCATTTTTCATGTTATAAATCCCAAATAAGTTTATTTTCATGTACATAACATATATATAAACATAAAAGGACGGATTGATTCTCAGATCTACATCAAATACATCGAAAAAGTAAAGATTTAATACTTTTACTCAAAACTCACAAAAACACAATGTTCTTGAGTTTAATCATCTATAATTCCGTTTTTAACCATTAAATTCGTTCATACATCATGTTAAAAGCATATTAAGCATGTTATGAACCTTAGAATCGATTTCCATTACGAAAATCCATTCAAAACTAAAACGAAAATGGGGTGGAGGAAGTTCGGGTGAGGAGAAATCGACATTCTCCCCTTCCTCGTATCACCCACGAATATGAAATCTACTCTCTTACCTGGATTCGAAGAAAACTCAAAGATTTGCTCTTGATCTCTTCACTTTCCCCTTGCCCTAGCTCTTGAGCTCTCCCTTCTCTCTACACTTCTCAACAACAAGAGAAAAATGAATTTCTCTCTCTATGTCAAGCCCTTAATGGGCGCCCCTCACCCACTCACAAGGCCCATTGGGCCTCAAGCCCAATAACTTGACCCAACTCGCGTTAACTCTCACTAACTCGCGCGTTAACTAAAACTCTCGATAAATAACTTAAAGTTACTATCTTACTTAAAACCACATCACCAAATAATTAAACACTTAAATAGTGAATAATAAATTTGGGTCGTTACAACTCTCCCCCACTTAAAAGGATTTTCGCCCTCGAAAATTACGCTACTAAAACAACTCCGGATAACTCCTGTATCCGACCCTCCAACGAAACGCTCAAAACACTACACATTACCAAGTTTGACAAAATTAGTTTATCCCATCCAACACAATTTTTGTCTATTTATCAACAAGAGATCAAGGACGGCCAGTTCCTCAATTTGTCGATAGATAGTCAACAATCATGATATCGGCATAAACCATTCTTATCAAACCGCTAAAACGTCAACTTCGCACGAAACATCCACAGACTCACATTCTACAGTACGCATAATGCTACCCACAACAAGTACAACTAAACGAACACACTCCGAAAAATACTTCCGTGGAATACTTTCACAATTCCATAAGTCTCATAAATCTTTGATTCCCTCATGAATCACTTAACTGTGCTACATCACTTATTCATATCGTATCTTATTCCAAACATATCACTCGATAATTCAATTCCAACAATCACTTGATGACCCACATTCTCAAATCTTCCTCGACACATCCTAGAAATTATCGTTTCTAACCGTCAAATTCATTTTCTCACATAACTCTAGTCATTGAGTCGAATCCCAATACGACTACTTCGTTCCCAAGTCATCTCTTAACCAATATTTACATTCTTTAACGCAAACATTTTCCAACACCACTTCTCCTTAATCCCTTGCAATTCATTACTTCAAAATTAGACTACCGCCTAAAATTGGTTCACCAAACCATCATAACTTCTATCTCATTAGTTTCAAACGACATCTTCAATTCGCCCATAATCCATCTATCCATGTTCCTCATCATCTTGCATTGCAACAAACATACTCTTCTCCGTTTATTCACCCATCGATTTCTTATTCACCTCTGACCTCTACCAATCATCATCTCTCTATGGATAGCTATCTTTAACTCTTCCTTAGTACGTTCGATACCAATATCAAACTCTTGAATTAAATCTACAAAGCTCCAAATATTCGCCATACGATCTAATTGTATCCATCAAATTCTAATCAACTTTTGTCTTAGTACTCTTACTAATGACTCCTTGTCTACTCCCAATATGACATCTCTAGAAAATTTCCAAAATTCTCGTCCAAAAATACATTTTAAGTTATATACCAAATCACTACCGTTCCATCATCCATGATGAAACAATTCAAAATCCTTTACCTCATTATCACCAATTATGACCATACTACACCAACATCCACGATGCATCTAACAACACTAGTCTCCACCGACTTTCCTATTCCATAAATCCAAATTCCTTAGCAAATACTTACTCACTCTTATCTTGTGGGCACTACAAAATGCTCTCCGACACTTACCTTAGGCATCGCCTTCAACTCCTTACTATATGTGCTCAAACACAACATCTACTCATGTGTGCGGTAATCCTTTTCGCAAACTCTCACCTAACACAAGTCACTTCCAACATGACCTCCTACTACTCATCCTTTGCACGTTCTTCAACGGCTAACTTTCTTATTTCTAATCATTCTAAGACGTTACTACTCACTTAGCTTCATCTCAACCTCCAAGACTCTACGTTCTCATTCAACATGTGACACCAATTGTCCGGTCATTATCCAAATCCAATTACTCTTTCTTCGACAAGCCTCTCATAAAATCCTTCGAATCGTTATCCTACTTCCATCTTCAAATAAACTCGATTATTCATACAATCCTTACTCCCAACAATTCAACAATCATACTTATCCTATCACACTGCCTCTTAATTCCATTCTAATCTCATTTGAGAATTGACTTCTTTTTCCTTGATTAATTATCACTAACGGTTCACTAATCTTCACGTCTATTTCTCTAAGCTTCTCAAACCTCTTCTAGAATCACCTCGCACACTAGGCTTAGAACTCCGAATTGTTCAACCAATTCAATCTACTACCATATGCACGACTTACGTAAAACTTCTTACTCAAGCATCCCCTACAACATCCGATCCACTTGGATGACAACTTAATTCAAAATCACCATCTCCTCAAGAATCCTAATCACTTCCTCTTCCTCATATTCGACTCCTTCCGATCAAACAGGTACTTCAACCTTGGTCCACAAAAATGACGCCTTCATACTTCTAGTGCAACACACGATCCTCAATCGTCTCGAATGCTATCTTACTTAACCAATATCACCGACGCTCTTACGGCTAATCACTTGGTCTGACAACTTCTCCTCTGGTAGTTTCTCACAACTCGTTGCTCCCGTTCATTCCACTTCGAACAACGTCACCAACTCCTGAATATTCCGCTTCAAGAACATCTCTACTCATCCAATCTTCTCACGTTCAAAACATCTCGGAGGGATATAACCTTCTCCCCCACTTACCTCAAACTCACTCGTACTCTTCCACTAGAACTTCCGGTGCTCACACCTAACGGTTCTATCATCTCTAAACATATTCTTCCCAAAAGAAGAAACTAGTATCGACATCGTTTACACGCATGTCGCATACAAGGGACAAAACCTAACCCACGATACCTAAACACTTACACAAAATCATGCAAGCATCCAAGTAACCTATACTTCCCTCACTTTTCAAAGTTAGGAAATCAAAACACATAAGAAAAATGAACATTGCATAGCAATAATTCATATTCACATTTATTCTAGTCCTAACAAACACAAGAAGACAAGAATCTCACATCTAATCAACTTAGGACAAGATATCAACAAAATAAAATTCTTGCCTAGCTCCCTCACTTAGCAAAACTAGCGAGCTCCCGACGAGATAAGTCAGAAACATTCACAGGATTTAGCAAGACTTAGCGAGACTCAGCGAGGTTCATTCTTCGCCTAGCGAGCACATCCAAAAATCAGGGTGCTCTGCTACGGTTTTGAACTTACGCCCACTAAAATCTCATTTTCTCGACTCACCGATCCACAAAATTCAAAACTTCAAGCATATAACATCATTATAGACTTGAAAGTACAATTAAAATCATGCATCAACAATCACAACATAGAATTATGAGATCTTCATGTTTTTACTCATAAAACGCATAGTAATTCAAGTTCCTAATAATCATCTAGCACATGTTATAAACAAAACATATAACAAACACACACAAGGATTCACTAACATCCTACTCTTCTCACTTTCATGAAAAATTTTAGTTTTCACTTAAAAGAAAACAATTTTATATTTTCACCAAAATCTTCAAGAAATAATATTAGTTTTTAAAATTATTTCAAATTGTCATCACCACAAGCAGTTTTATATCATGCTGGATCATCACATGCAGTTTTATATCATGCCGGATCATCACATGCAGTTTTATATCATGCCGGATCGTCAACAATTAGCAAATAAGCATCAATCAACCAAGTTTAAACTACACAAAGGTTACACTCTAAGCATATACAACTATTATAAACATAGAAGTATAGCACTCACACCACTACTCAACAAAAAGAATGGATAATTTAATCCAATTCGCACCACTCATAGTTCCTAAATGAACAGCATAAGTCATTTCACAAAACAAACACAACAAAATTGTTAGACAAACACGACTGACACACAACACTCACTTGGTCTGACTGCACAGACCTGCTCTGATCGACACATAACCCACACAGTCCGAAGACAACGGGGCTCTGATACCAATTGTAACACCCAAACTCATTATTTACTAAAATTCTACCATGATAAATCTTTTTCAAAATACGTGGCGGAAAATCAAAGTTTATTATTATAAAAGTCATGGTTCGAGCATTACACTCTTCAATCAAAATAATACTAATGTAGTTAATTAGTAAAAATGCTTGTTTATACAAATCTTTGAATCAAATAATATATTTATTGATTATACAAAACAACCTAGACAATAGACTTTATATACAATATAAAACCCTTTCCCGTGTCACAATCAGAGCAGAGCTTCACCGACGACTTGACATCGAAAATCACAAAACCTGTGAATCTGGACCCCCAACGGTCCAGCACATAACACATAAAAGAGAGTTAGACAACATACTCAAAATATAAGTGTAAGTAAAACGGTACTTAAACACTTCTTCATAAAACATGCATAATCATACATTATACATATACATCATCCTCTATCATTCAATTATAAGTTCTAGATCATTATAATCAAACATCACTCCATCGAATAACAATAAGAACACTTAGCAAAATATGTGTCTCATAACAATTATCACATAAATGCAAACATATGTGTCACACATCAAATATCAAATAATGTACACATATCCTAATGCAATCTAATGCCACAATCTTCATGCTATGTCACCTAGACATATCTAATGAATGTGGTACCATCGTCTTTATTAGAGTATCTCACCTCTAATATTCATCTTTATCGGATAAATATAATCTGATATCCGTCTTTATTGGAATATCCAATATACATCAACAATTCATGAATGCATGTATGTAATTCATGAATTCACACTCACACAATTAGCATTTTGCTCGTCATTTATAATGTGGAACACTATCCAACATTTCGTCTTTATTAAGATAGCACTATACCTTAATATACGTCTTTATCGAATAACATAATTCGATATACTTCTTTATTAGAATAACATACTCTAATATCCTTCTTTATTAAGTTGATTAACACCTTAATATACTTCTTTGACATTTAAACAAACATCATTAACAATCGTCAACAACAATTATATTACACAAATATAATCAACAATTCATCACAATACAATTAATCATGGTTATAAACACCCAATTGCATGTTAGGATACCTTAAATCCATGTTACAAGTGCCTAATTACACTTTAAAACATCAACAAAATATGTTCTGCACAGTACTGGTCGCTTAGCGACGGCCTAGCGAGGGATGGCAAACAAAGTCAGTACATGGACAGCTTCTGGCGAGCGACAGCGAGCTGGTCGCTCAGCGAAGGCCTCTAGTTGCTCAGCGAAGGCCTCAGGATAGCAGCAGTCGCCACCTGTTCGCTAAGCGAAGGCTTAGCGACGGCCTTCTGACAGCAATATTCAAACTTCGTGTTTTTCACACCAAATCACCCAAAAATCCCATTTTTCATGTTATAAATCCCAAATAAGTTTATTTTCATGTACATAACATATATATAAACATAAAAGGACGGATTGATTCTCAGATCTACATCAAATACATCGAAAAAGTAAAGATTTAATACTTTTACTCAAAACTCACAAAAACACAATGTTCTTGAGTTTAATCATCTATAATTCCGTTTTTAACCATTAAATTCATTCATACATCATGTTAAAAGCATATTAAGCATGTTATAAACCTTAGAATCGATTTCTATTAAGAAAATCCATTCAAAACTAAAACGAAAATGGGGTGGAGGAAGTTCGGGTGAGGAGAAATCGACATTCTCCCCTTCCTCGTATCACCCACGAATATGAAATCTACTCTCTTACCTGGATTCGAAGAAAACTCGAAGATTTGCTCTTGATCTCTTCACTTTCCCCTTGCCCTAGCTCTTGAGCTCTCCCTTCTCTCTACACTTCTCAACAACAAGAGAAAAATGAATTTCTCTCTCTATGTCAAGCCCTTAATGGGCGCCCCTCACCCACTCACAAGGCCCATTGGGCCTCAAGCCCAATAACTTGACCCAACTCGCGTTAACTCTCACTAACTCGCGCGTTAACTAAAACTCTCGATAAATAGCTTAAAGTTACTATCTTACTTAAAACCACATCACCAAATAATTAAACACTTAAATAGTGAATAATAAATTTGGGTCGTTACAAATATACTGACACAAAATGTGTTACCAATTGTGGCAAACCCTCACAAAGATGGTTAGTTGACATTCTCATATCTCATACACTTTTATATCTTGTTAATCAATTATTATTTTATTCTCCACAATGGTTTATTGGTATAATCTTTGGTCATTCATGTACTTTCTATGAGTAAGTAATGAAACGTGTCGAGGATGGGCCGATAGTGTTTTGTCGGGTGGACTAGGGTAGCGGATTGTGCTTGGTTTGATTGGTTGTCTGATTTTTGTTACTCTAGACAGTATAGTGTGCTTCTGGTTCTCCATTGCGTGACAATGTTGTTCGTGCTTGTTCCGTTTTTTCTCCTTGTTTGTACTTACTAGTTTTCATATCGGATGTATTTATTTGTCTTTTTCCTTTTTGTTATTTTCTTCGTTGGTTGGTTTCGAGTACTTCTTATACTCTTTGTACTCCTTCGATTTCAATCTAATATATTTCTGTTATTAAATTTTTTTTATAAATGTGTGACAATTAATATGTTATTTTGAATAATTTAGGTACCATGTTCGTCGTGACTTTATTGAAGATGGTGTGAACACATTAGTTTTGTTTGAGGAAATTGGTGGTAATCCATCACAAGTAAATTTCCAAACAGTTATTGTTGGAACTGCTTGTGGAAATGCCTATGAAAATAAGACTTTTATTTATAATTAAGCAAAAAAATTATACTAATTCATCTTTAATTATAAGCAAAAAAATTATTTTTTAAATTTATTGGATGACTTGTGTATTTGATGTATATTATCGATCAGATATATCAGTTATTCAATAAATTTGAAAAATAAACTTTTATTTATAATTAAGGCCGAATAAAGTATGATATATGATGATTATTAATTTAATTGCTTTTGTTCTATGGATTTTATAGGCATGTGTTGGCAAGGATTCATGCTCAATTGATGTTTCAGAAAAAACATTTGGGCCAACAAACTGTGGAAATATGGTGAAGAGGCTAGCTGTTGAGGCTATTTGTGAGGACTTATAGTAGGATACACAAAATATAGGATCTAGTTTAGGAGTTATTTAGATTTTCTTTAATTTTAGTGATCTTTGCAAGTCTAAATAAAGTTTATGAAGTTGAAACTCTTCATGTTTTTCATCATGAAAATATAAATAGAATTAGCCATTATATATTTATTTACTATTTATTATTATTTTTTTTATTTACTATTTATTATTATTATTTACTATTTATTATTATTTTTATTTAGTATTATCTTATTAATGACCCATTTTTCCAATTTTGAACTGTGGATGTTGCTAGCTAGTTCTTATCACATGATTGACTCCTAATATACAACTCATGGTTTTTATATATATATATATATATATATAAAATGTGCCCTAAGGGCACATTTTAGCATTTGCCATTTTATATTAACAAGTTGAACCAAAAAACAAAAATTACCAAGTTGATCTAAGGCTCGTGTAAAATGAGGTTGGTGCTAAACTTAGAAATTACAAGTGCGACAGTGTGACAATACATATTTAATTAAAAGTGTCTCTTTATCTTATAAAAAAACTATAGTACAAAATTAGGCATACTATCCTTTTAAGATTGACTTTTTTTTCATTCCAAATTCATCCTTTAAGAGTTTTTTCAATTGGTTCTTTATGTTTATACTTTATATGTTATATTTTGTAACATAGTTAGTCTTCATTAATTCTAACCTTCAATAACTAACTGTATAATTAAAAGCATATGGTTATTAGGGTTTTATCCACCGATGCAAGATCATAATCTCCCATAATGAAACTTAAAGAAAGCATCCATCAAGTCGTATAAACAATCTGTATTTTTCGACTGACATTTTGTAAATTTTAGTGATCAATATTATTAAATTATTCTGTCAAAAGAAATTATTAAATTATTAATCAAGCCAATATAATATGTAAACGAATTAAAATTCTTATATCCTTGGACCACTTTACATTGTTTCATGATTAAAATATCGACAAAAAATTAGCATAGCACATCGTCCTATCAATAATCAATAATCAATCAATAATCATCAATAATTCTTACAAGGAAATTGAACCGAATGGGAATTTGGGAGCTCCAAATCGTCTGTGGCCTTCACGCTGATTCTGGCTCGAAAACGCTCAGTGGCTTTCACGCTTTGCCATTTCCTCGCGTCTCCCTCCTTCGTTCCCTTTTCCATTGAAAGCTTGTAAGCTTTTCTCCCCCATTCCCTTTTTGGGTTTTGTCTTGCTCGTTTCCGTAAGCTTTTGCGTCAGGTTTTTTGCGGAAAGGGATTTCATCTGTGTCAGTTGCACAGGTTTACTTTTGTAGTTTGTTTGTCGCGTTTCCAACTGGTTTTGGCTATATGTATAAATTTTGTTAAAGGCACATATTGGGGTATTGTAAATTTGCAAACATGTGTGTCCTAAAGGCACATGTTAAAGAATTCAAAAGTGCAAATTTTACATAAAAAGGAATAATATTTTACCTTTTTAAAAGGTGAATTCACCACACCAACAATGATTTGATTGAAGCGATAATAAGGTTCTTAAGCCTATTAAGCAGTTTGAACTTCGAATCATGTCTAGTCTTATTTATAAAAAAAGTAAAATTGCTGGTAGGAAAGGGCACCTTTTGTGCTATAATAAAAAACTTTCATAAATATTGTTAAAATTTCATGCCTATTATTTGGTAACAAAAGTATTTGACTGAAAAACTTTTAAAATAAAAATTTTTATATTACATTTCTTGACATTATTCATAGTATGTATTATTAGAATAAAACACAATACACTTCAATTCAATTAATAATAGTACGTGTGTAATTAATGTTGAATGCGTACTATTTGATGTTAAATTAGGTTGTTATGTGATATATGATATGATGACTATTGTATGATTATGTTTTTTTTTTTTTTGAAAGTAAACACAATTCATTAGAAAGCAGCAAATAAAGGTACAGGAAGAGGGTCAGCTTGAAGCTGATGTGGGAGAGATCCCATCCAAGTTTTGGAGCCAATACTCCTAGATAAACCTACTAACTTATGAGCTATAACATTAGAGCTCCTTCTAACATAATAAACAGATACAAATTCAAATTGTTTCATCAACATTTTACAATCTAAAATAATAGAATCAATAGCAGCTATGCAGCACTTGATGTTGAGACTGTTAACAACTACAGCTGCATCAGAGGCTAGGGAAATGCGCTTCATATTATGATTAATAGCAAATTGTAGGCACCAACGAACACCCAAAGCTTCCGCCACTAACGGCTCAACTTCAATGTTGTCAAAAAGGCATGCCGAAGCTCGAACAGCAGCAGATCCGTCGAGACAAACCAGACCCCAACCAGTGGTACCACCTGCAAAACAACCAGCATCAACAAAAAGGCAATTTTCTGCAACACTTGGCTCAAGGTTGCTTTCCAGATTGTTAGGATGAGTAGGGATATTGATCTTTTTGCTGCATGTACCCAGTTCATTAACAAAATCCATGGCTTGTTGAGCGATATCAATCGGGTTGAGAGGCTTGTTTTTGAAAACACATTGATTTCTACCATTCCAAAATTTCCAAAGTGTAGTGCAAAAAATTCTCACAGCCATATGCTCATTACATTGCAGACCATGTAACAACCAAGCATTTAAATTCATATTTTGAGGAATGTGATGGCCTAGCTGAGAAGAAAACCAAGTCAGTTTTGCTAGTTGACAATGCATAAACAAGTGTTCAGTAGACTCAATTTCACTTTGACATAGAGGGCAAATATTTTCCAAAAGAATTCCTTTTTTTGACAGATTATCTCTAGTTGGAAGGATATTCTTAGCTAGTCTCCACATGAAATTTCTAACTCTATTTGGGATTGGAGCTCTCCAAATTTCTTTCCAGAGGGTGGAGCTATGTGAGATTGATGAGCCAGGGGTATCTCTATTTTTTATGTCTTGTAGAAGATGGTGTGCTGATCTAACCGAATAATCTCCATCTTTTTCCCAATGCCAAACTAGCTTATCCATAGGGAGCCGCTGAGATAAAGAGATACTAAGGATTTGCTTGGCCTCTGTTCGATTAAAGCATGAATGGATTAAGTCTCTTTTCCATTGTTTTGTGTCTGAATCTATGAGTGTTTCAACTAAGGCATCTTCACTTAAAGAGTTCACTGGACTCCACACTTTAAAATCTGACTGGTTTGGGATCCATCTATCCTGCCAAATTCTGATTTTTGCACCATTGCCTACACTCCACCTGGCTCCTACTTCCAAGATATCTTTTGCACTAACAATACTTCTCCAAGCATAGCTTGGTTGGTATCCAACATTAGCTTCCATGAACGAGTTTCTTGGATAGTATCTAGCTTTGAATATTCTTGCCACTAGCGAGGTCTCATCAGTCATTAGTCTCCAGCCGTGTTTCCCAAGGAGAGCTTTGTTAAAGTCCTTGAAACACCGGAAGCCCATTCCGCCCCTATTCTTCGCTTTTGCCATCCTATCCCAACTCATCCAATGCAACTTTCTACCACCCTCATTTGAACCCCACCAAAATCTAGCTGCCATAGATTCTATTTCTTTGCAACAACCATCAGGAAGTTTGTAACAACTCATAATATAGTTTGGAATGGCTTGCACTATTGATTTGATCAATATCTCCTTTCCTGCTTGGGAGAGGCATTTTTCCTTCCAACCTTTCAGTTTCTTCCAGACACGGTCTTGGACAATAGAAAACACTACCTTTTTAGATCTTCCGAACACAACGGGAAGTCCAAGGTATCTTGAATGAGTGTCTACTGTCTTTACTCCCATCTTGTTACAGATCATTTCTTTTTCTTCATTAAGCATATTTCGACTAAAAGACACTTCAGACTTGTCCATGTTAACCATCTGCCCTGAAGCCTTCTGGTAAGTGGAAAGGATCTCCATAATGGATTCTGCCTCATGTTGGTTGGCTCTAGTAAAGAGTAAGCTATCATCCGCAAAAAACAAATGTGATATCTGAGGGGCTTGTCTAGCAATTTTGAGTCCATGAATGCTATTGGCAGCCACCTTCTGATGCAATAAACCAGAGAAAACATCAGCACATAAAATAAAAAGATAAGGAGAGAGGGGGTCACCTTGCCTCAGACCCCTTTCAGCTGTAAACCTCTTGCTGGGTTGACCATTAATGAGGATTTGGTAAGAAACTGTTGAAATGCATCTCATTATCAGGTCAACCATCTTTGTCGGGAAGCCCATACTGATTAAAGTTGCTTTGACGAAGGGCCACTCAATTCTATCATAAGCTTTTGCCATGTCTAATTTCAGCGCCATCATACCTTTCCTTCCTTTCTTCTTCTTTTTCAGCCAGTGAAAGCATTCCATGGCTATGAGAGCGTTATCTGTGATTAGCCTTCCTTGAACAAATGCTGATTGCTCCTCATCAATGATTTCCGGAAGAATAGGCTTGATTCTGTTGGCTATGCATTTAGTAACAATCTTCATCAGCACGTTACAAAGGCTTATGGGTCTATAGTCCTTAGGTGTTGTGGGGTTTTTATTTTTGGGAATAAGGGTCAAGAAAGTCTTGTTTATGTCACCTGGAGGTCTGTTATTATTAAGGATATTAAGAATCAGGCTCTGAACATCCTCTCCAATGATGCTCCAATACTTTTGAAAGAAAAAGGCAGGCAGACCATCAGGTCCGGGGGCTTTAAGCGGGTGCATTTGATTGATGGCCTCTAAAATCTCCTCTCTAGTGAAATCCCCATTACACCGTTCCTTGTGATCTTCCCGCAGCTTCCCCTGAACCACTTGGACGGTTTCCTCAATGTTAGACGGATCTGATGTAGCAAAAAGGTCAGAGTAGTAATCAATTAGAACCCTTTCGACATTTTCCTCTCCATTCCTCCATATGCCATTATGGTCCTTCAACTTTCTGATTTCATTCACCTTTTTTCTTTGGGAAGCTTTAGCAAAGAAAAACTTTGTGTTTCTATCACCATCTTGGAGCCAAACTGCTCGACTTCTTTGCCTCCAAATGATTTCTTCCAAGTGAAGAAGCTCAGCATGTCTATTTTCCATCTCTTTGAATTTTCTAACCTCCTCTGGAGTTTCAAGCCATACATTGTGATTATTGAGTTTCTCTTCAACTTGCTCTATATCTTTTCTAATAGTTCTGATTTGGTAATCATTGAAGACTTGATCTAGACATTTCATAGCCTCAATTTTGTTCACACACTGTCCACCAGCATTGAGCCACGAGTTCCTTACTTCATCTTCACAATTTTTATCCTTAGTCCACACCTCTTCAAAGCGAAAGAGATGAATTCGTTTTTTTCTTGAAGGATCCTGATGCTCCAACGAAATCAAAATTGCCGCATGGTCAGATCCATGTCTTTGGAGATGGACAACCTTGAAAGGAGAGAACCTATTTAGGAAGTCCTCTGTTGCCATTGCACGGTCTAACCTACATTGGATATTTTCTGAATCTTGTCTCCCATTAGTCCAAGTGTAGGGATATCCATCAAAACCCATGTCTTGTAGGCCACATGCTTCCATCACTTGCCTCCCAATCCCCATCTGAGTCTGGCTTCTTGTATTTCCTCCTAATTTATCATCTGGACTAAGGATATCATTTAAGTCTCCTAAACATATCCATTTGTTACCGACCTGATTTGATATTTGTTGTATCAAGTCCCATGTTTTCCTCTTATTGTGTTCATCAGGGAAACCGTACATGCAGCTCATGAACCAATTATCCCCCCTCTCCCCATCAACAATGGAACAAAGAATATGATTTAAAGAAAAGTTAATGACGGAAAGGTTCACCTGGTCTTGCCACAGCAAAGAAATTCCACCCGCTCTGTCTCTGCCGCTCCCAGTGCACGCCACTGATAGACACGAACTGAAGCCGCACTTGATCTTTATTCTCTCCATTTCATCTACTTTTAACCTGGTTTCCATCAAGAAAACCAAATGGGGATTTTCAAGTTTGATGAGCCTTGACAAGGCTCGAACTGACCGGGGATTCCCCAAACCCCGACAGTTCCAACTTAAGGCCCTCATTGGTCTAGGCGGTGTTGGCCCGCCAACACCACCTTTTGTTCGGTTAAGTTTGTGTCAATCATCTCCACTTCTTGTCTTCTCTTTTTTTCACCCCCTAGAATAGCTTCTGGATGTCCTTCAGAAATAACCACTTCAACTAGTTGACGTTTTCCCAAATCAGCAATCAGTTGGGTCTGATCTGGTTCCTTAGCTTTTCTTGCACCTTTCTTTCTTGACCATTTCCTTGGAGCTTTGACAGGAGTTTTCTGTTTAGTATGGGATCCAATATCAAAAGTGGCCATTTTTTGGGTTGAAATGGCTACATTACCAAGAGACTCTGCAACACATTCAACCTCTTTTTGATCTTTTCCCCTATTTGTTTCTTCTATTTCATCAATCTCGCCCACCACATTAGACTTTTTCAACGAACTTACCACCTCTATCTCCAATCCCTTTCCCAAGCCTTCCTTAGAGCCAACTTTGCTGGTACTAGTTTCCCCAAAGAGACTTTTACTACAAGAGCTGGAGCTTTGTTCCTTCTTTATGTCCCCACTAATTTTTGGAAGAGGGGAAGCTTTAAGCCATGATCCATATGGTAACTCTTTCTCTTCTATGTCTTCATAGCCATCCTCTTCATTACCTTCAACCTCCTCACAGTCCTTCATTTGGTGCCCAATTCTTCCGCACATATAACAAAAGTTTGGGAGTCTTTCATATTTGAAAAAGACATGAAGCCTCTTTCCTTGGTAGTTTAAAACAGTACCTCTTTTGAGGGGTTTCCTAAGGTCAATAGACACTTTAACCCTAAGAAACTTCCCCAATCTGTGTCCATCTTTGCTGTCCGCTTCAACAAATTGGCCTATCGTATTACCGAGCCTCAAGGCCATAGCATCAGATCTTAATTTCAGGGGAAGGTCATAGATTCTGGCCCAAAACTCAGCGGTAAACATTTCTAGATCAGAAGGTTGTTCCTCACCTGAGATTCGCTTCAAAATAACCAGGTTCCTGTCGAAGCTCCACGGTCCGTTTCGTAGAACCATTTCAAGATCTCGCTTACTTGTGAAACGGAAAAGGAATAAATTTTTACTGAGATCTTGAATCTCCACCGGATTCTTCAATCTCCAAGACTGGCTGACCACTTGCTTGAAGATACGGACGTTGAAGTGGTCCTCTGTCCATAGTTTCCCAACCAAAGAGCGTTTGAATGATTCATCTTCACATGCTACAGTGTCATCAACTACTATTTCCTCTTCTTCTTCTTTCGTAAGTGGGTTTTCTTTCCACTTATCCATGTTGTAGATGTTAGCCCAAAGTGCACACAAGTTGCAAACAGAAAGGTCTAGGATAGCCTAGGAGCTTAGATCCATGAAGGATTGATACCCAGGAGGTGCTGGAAGTGAGCCGCCACAAGTTCTCTAGAGAAACCCTATTGAAGCTTGGTTGGAAGTTATAATTACTTTATTGTATGATTATGTTGTCTTTGACATACTAGGTTCAAAAATTGATTTATGGGTCAAAGGTTTGTAAATCTAGAAAACAAAGTTACAATAATCGATTTTTAGGTTATAGAAATTTATTTTTAGCTTCGCAAAAATTGATTTATGAAGAATAAAACTTAGAAACATGTTAGGTGATGATCTAAACTTGAATTATACTACTTCAACCTTAATTTTAAACAAAAATCAATTTTTCAAATTTTATTAATAACTAATGTATCTAGTCTATAATGAATCTCAAAAGCTTTTTGCTTATAATAAAACCTATTTTTCTAAAATGAATGATCCGCTATCAATCATAAGAATTTAGCCAGACATAGTGATAACAGTAAATTATATGATGCTTTTAGTAGTAATTTAGGATAGTTTTAATAGCAATTGAAGCCCAAAAGCAAGTAAATACCTGGAAAAGTGAAGTTACTTGGCCTAGAAACAAGAAAAGTGGAAAAAGCATCAAAAGGGCAAAAATGTAATAAACAGCGCAACCATCGTACCTATGATGAGGTCCATCATGGCGCGATGAGAAGGCGGTTTAAATTGAAGAAAATTTGCAACAAATCTTTTCCATCGTACCACGATGAAGGCGGTTGAAGAAAGCATAAAGTCTGGAGAAGATCCTCCATCGTACCACGATATGATCCATCGTGGCCACGATGAGGCAAAATTACATGTCATCGTCGCCACGATGGATGCGATGGACGCGCATAAAAGCCCAAAACTCAGCTGAAAAACTATAAATAGAGCCCTCCTCCTTCACTATTATTCATTCCAAAACTTTCATAAATCACTCGACAATAGTGATATTCACTCTAGAGTTAGGAGAACTCTAAGGAGGAGGCAAGAAGAGCCAAGGAACTCCAAGGCCAATAAGGTTCTTTTCTTTATTGTCTTTGTAATTTATAATTTGGGTTTAAATTCAATTGTTCTTATATAAATGATGAACTCGCGTCATTACTTGTCAATTTAAGTTGATTTGAGTAAGATTAGAGCAAATTGGAAGCCTTTGGGATCTAAAGTGAAGAAAAATGAGGAATGAACTAAGGTTACTTGCAAAGCAAGATTGTGGAAGTAAAAAGAAGTTTTTCACTGTATCTGCGCATGATGCGCAAAAAAGTGGCGCATGATGCGCCAGAAAGCAAGAAGGGCATGTTGTCTCTGGAAGTTGTGCACGATGCGCAGGAAAATGGCGCATGATGCGCCTGAAGGGTTGAAGTTGAAGGTGGCCACGGAAAGATGCGCATGATGCGCAGGAATTCGGCGCATCATGCGCAGGAAAGAAAGGAATTGGTGTCTCTCTAGAAGGTGCGCACGATGTGCAAGAACTGGCGCATGGTGCGTTGATTTGGTCCAATGGTTGCTTGACACGTCAGCCAGCACATGATGTGCAGATCGCAGGTGCATGATGCGCAAATTGGGAAGGAGAATGTATATAAGACTTGTTCTTGCACCTGTTGAAAGGTTCGGATTTTTTAGAAGATAATTGGACTTTTGAGTACTTGGATGTGTGAATCTCGATTTCCCCTTGGTTGTGGATGAATTCTTCAACAAATTCCTTCATGGATCCTTCTCTACACAAGCTTGTGATGGAGATTGTAACACCCTAACCCATACTACCCTTAAAAACGTAATTTTAAAAACTTTTTAACAAGTGTAAAGGCAGAGTGCCACGCGGTAATTAAAACACAAGCATACACACAGAGCGTCATGAAGTTTAACATGAAAAACAACAGCGGATTCAATCACACCAAGCATGCATATATATACATATATATATACATAAGCCATATTCATCCCTAAGGATGTCACTTATACAAGAACTAGCATATCAAAAAGGTAACACCGATATACGATGAAATCCAAGCGTAACCCCCGACTCGATGTTACATTACCAGAGCATTTACTATTTACAAACTCTAACCAAAAGCTAGCACTAACAGGAGAAATCTATGCTCAGTCTCCTCACCAAATGATACTTCAACAGCAAACTAAAAACCAGCAGTCTAAACGTAGGCACGATCCTCAGCCTGAATATCTGAACCCCCAAAGGTCCAGCAAATAACACAAAGCAGAGAGTTAGAAAACATAATCGCATATCATACGAGTATAAGAAAGGCCTTACACTTTCGAACTATCATACATATTCTAACTCACGCCAAAACGTCGTACTAAACAGTTATCAATTAATAAAGTTTAACACAGTTCAACCAGATAATGTCACATACCATTTATCAAATATATGCGCATTTACCCTAATGTATCTAATGCCAATCATTCTATGTCATGTCATCCCTAGACACGACTAATGCATGTGGTACCAATTGCCTTTTACCCCTCATGGATAAGTTAAACAGTTTTACATCTTGCCGGATTGTTCGGAACTTACCAAACCTTCATATCCCTCATGGATAAGTTAAACAGTTTTATATCCTGCTGGATAGCAGCTCTAGATCTTATGGATTCATCTAATCCGATCCTCGGCTTCCTTATGGACTCAAAAATCCATTTAAATCTATTGGAACCCAAGTTTCCAATTCAACATATATATATACATGAATGCATGTATGTTTGCACATATCATCAATATGATATTTCTAGCTCGAAGCTACTCATTATGAATGCGGAAACACAATTCAAACACATTTCTTCTCTCATCGCAAATTAATGCCAAATAATGAACATACTCACTTTTGAACTACATCTTATTGCATACACGTTTATCAATCATATAACGATTAACAATAAGCATTAACAGTATCAACATGTATCAACAATCATGTAAGGATACCCTTAAACCATGTTACAAGTGCCTGAATACACTTACAAACATTAACAAAAATTGCTGTCACAGAGGCCTTCGCTAAGCGAAGCCTCAGCGAGACATGGCGAACCTCACCAGGAAGTCACCTGCTCATGGCGAGCATTGGCGAGCTTCAGCGAACATGTTCGCTACAGCGAACTCCTGGTCGCTTAGCGAACTATACCAGAAAAATATCTGTTCTTGAGTTTCAATAAGGCGGTTTAACATTGAATCAACTCAAAAATTCATCCAAACATGTTATAAATTCATATAAACAGCCATTTCAAACATATATGGTATCAAGGAACATTAATCATCCCTTCCAAACATCCAAATACCTCAAACAATCAAAATCATGCCAATTTCTTGGGTTTTAAGCAACTTTCATAAACTTTTTCAACATGATCCAAACACATGCATATTTTTCATGAAATCAAACTAGTGATTAACACATACAAAGTGATGATGAAGAACATCACACTCACATACAAAAGCTTAATCAAAAGTCTAAAAGAAATTGAGTGGGAGAGTTCGGGAATGGAGACATAGACAATCTCCCCTCTCCTTGCCACTCAAGAATCATGAATTCTAATCTCTTACCTTAAGCAAAGATGATGATCCAAGCCTTCTCTTGCTCAAGCTTTCTCTCTTGATCAAACCCTAGCCCTTGCTCTATTCTTGCTTCTAAGGCAAAAGTCATGAAATGAGCTAAGTCTCATTACAAGGTTTCTTTAAATACCTCTCCCTAAAAGTCATGAACCAAGCCCAAATGGCTTAGGCCCATTGCCTCTCACGCCCATTAAGCCCAAAACAAAGGTTCTCGCGTCTAATAACTTACGCTCGGCTAAATAATTATTCGTCGCCCACTAAAATAATAAAAGCCAATTAATAAATAAAATAACATTTAATTAAAATATACGAATACGAAAAATGGGTCGTTACAATCCTACCCCCCTTAAAAGAATTTCGCCCTCGAAATTACCTAGAAACAGATCGGGATAAGAATCTCTCATCTTGCTTTCCAACTCCCACGTTGCATTCTCACCAGTCAGTCCTCCCCACACGACTTTCACTGATGCAATCTCTTTGTTTCTCAACCTCTTCACTTCTCTTCCTTCTATTCTCAAGGGTACGGTCTCAATGGTCAAGTCATCCCTCACTTGAACATCGTCCGATTCAATCACGTGTGTCGGATCAGACACATACTTGCGCAACTGTGATACATGGAAAACATCGTGCAAATTCGCCAATGATGGCGGTAATGCAATCCTATACGCAACTTTCCCAACTCGCTTCAAAATCTCAAACGACCCAATAAACCTCGACGTCAACTTCCTTGACTTCAACGCACGTCCTACTCCGGTAGTCGATGTAACTCGTAGGAATACATGATCCCTCTCTTGGAATTCAATGTCCTTCCTCCTCTTATCATGATAACTCTTCTGTCGACTCTGAGACGCTTTCATCTTCTCACGAATCATCTGAATCTTCTCTGTTGTTTCTTGTACAATCTCTGGTCCAAGAATTGCACCTTCTCCAGTTTCATACCAACACAGAGGTGTCCTACACCTTCTCCCATACAAAGCCTCAAACGGTGCCATTCCGATACTAGAATGGTAACTGTTGTTGTATGTAAACTCTACCAACGGCAAACAAGAATCCCAATTCACGTTTTGCTCCAAAACACAAGCCCTCAACAAATCCTCTAAGGATTGTATCGTCCTCTCCGACTGACCATCTGTCTGAGGGTGATACGCTGAACTCAACCTCAACTTCGTTCCTAAAGCTTCTTGCAAGCTTTCCCAAAATCTGGAAGTAAATCTCGGATCTCTATCCGAAATAATACTTGTTGGAATACCATGTAGCTTCACAATCTGCTCCACATAAATCTCGGCCAACTTAGGCACCAAAGTACCTTTCCTGATAGCAATGAAGTGAGCACACTTCGTCAGACGATCTACCACTACCCAAATCACCTCGTTACCTTTCTTGGTCTTTGGTAAACCTCCCACAAAATCCATTGCAATGCTATCCCATTTCCATTCTGGTATAAACATTGGTTGCAACAAACCAAACGGCTTCTGATGTTCAATCTTCGATTTCTGACAAGTTAAGCAGGAATAAACAAATTTAGAAATTTGCCTCTTCATTCCCGGCCACCAAAATAACTTCCTCAAATCCTGATACATCTTGGTTACTCCAGGATGAATACTCAAACCACTTCTGTGACCTTCTTCCATGATCATTCTTTTCAATTCGGGTACATCCGGTACACAAACTCTTCCGTGAAATCTCATGACTCCACTTTCGTCAATCTTGATATTGGTCTCCTTGCCTTCATTGATGAGTACCATTTTCTCCATCAATTTCTTATCCGATTTCTGACGTTCTTTAATATCCTCGAGAAAAGGATTCGTCAACTTTAACATTCCAAGCTTCACACTTGAAGAAGTAACCTCACACACAAGACTCAAGTCTCGGAATTCCTCAATCAACTCTAAATCTTTCACCATCAACGATGACATATGCAAAGTTTTCCTACTTAATGCATCGGCCACCACATTGGCTTTTCCGGGGTGATAACTCAAATTAAAATCGTAGTCCTTTAAGAATTCAAGCCATCTTCGTTGCCTCATATTCAACTCCTTCTGGTCGAATAAGTATTTCAGACTCTTGTGATCACTAAACACTTCAAACCTCGATCCATACAAGTAGTGTCTCCACACTTTCAAAGCAAACACCACTGCGGCTAACTCCAAATCATGCGTTGGATAGTTCCTCTCGTGAACCTTCAGTTGCCTTGAAGCATATGCTACCACATTACCCCCTTGCATAAGCACTCCGCCAAGTCCTAACTTCGAAGCATCGCAATACACGACGAACGACTCTTTGGCATCGGGTAAAATCAACACGGGTGCAATAGTCAATCTTCTCTTGAGTTCTTGGAAACTCTTCTCACAAATACCATCCCAAACAAACGCTTGATCTTTCCTCGTCAACTTGGTTAACGGTAAAGCCAACTTTGAAAAACCTTCGATGAACCTTCTATAATAACCGGCTAAACCAAGGAAACTTCTAATCTCTGAAACAGATTCCGGCGTTCCCCACTGTGACACAGCGTCAACCTTCGCAGGATCTACCGCGATTCCTCCACTTGAAATTATATGCCCTAAGAAACTCACCTCTTTCATCCAAAATTCACACTTTGACAACTTGGCATACAACTTCTTCTCCTTCAAGACTTGTAAAACAATCCTCAAGTGCTCTTCGTGCTCTTCCTCGGATTTTGAGTAAATCAAAATGTCGTCGATGAACACCACCACGAATCTATCCAAAAATGAATGGAAAATTCGGTTCATATACTCCATGAAAACTCCGGGTGCATTGGTCACACCAAACGGCATAACTGAATACTCGTAGTGCCCATACCTCGTCCTGAATGCAGTCTTAGGTATGTCTTCCGTCTTCACTCTAATCTGATGGTATCCAGATCTCAAATCGATCTTACTAAACACGCAAGCTCCAACTAGTTGATCCATCAAATCATCTATCCTCGGAAGTGGATATTTATTCTTGATCGTCACTTTGTTCAACTGACGATAGTCTATACATAATCTCATGCTTCCATCTTTCTTCTTTACAAGCAATACCGGCGCTCCCCATGGCGAAACACTCGGTCGAACAAACCTCTTCTCAAGCAGCTCTTCAAGTTGCTTCTTCAACTCATTCAACTCTGACGCTGACATTCGATACGGCGCCATCGATATCGGACTAGTTCCAGGTACTAGGTCGATAGAAAACTCTACCTCTCGCTTTGGAGGCACGTCAGATATATCATCCGGAAACACATATGGGAATTCACAAACGATCGGTAACTCTTCTATCTTAACTCCTCCTTCGAGTTTCAATGATGCAAACATCATGAACATCTCGGCATGTTCTTTCAACGCTTCCGATACTTCCTTCCCGCTCATCAAATGCAAGTTCTCCTCCGGCTTCGGAAAAACAACGGCCTTCTCACGACAATTGATATGAATTCGGTTGAAGATTAACCAATTCATACCAAAAATTACATCCATACCCCTAAGTGGAATACACACTAAATCCATACCAAAGTGCCTACCAAAAATGGTTACGGGGCAGTTACGACATACTTGTCGGGTAATCACTGAACCATTAGCAGGAGTTTCTATTTCCATCCTACCCGTCATATCCGTTAAAGGAATACTAAGACGCTTCGCACAATCCAAAGAAATAAAAGAATGTGTCGCTCCCGTATCTATAATCGCAATTAAAGGAGTGTTATAGATGAAACACGTACCTCTAATGAGATTGTCCTCAAGGCTAGCATCCTCTCCACTCAACGCAAAGACCTTCCCCATTGCCTTCTTCGGCTTCTTGCAGGTTACACTCTTGTGGCCCTCCTCACCACAGTTGAAACAAAACACTCTTGTCCTACACACTTCGGCTTTGTGGCCTTACTTCCCACAATTCAAACACTTGTCCAATTTCTTCGGGCAATCATACGACATATGACCCCGCTCTCCACATTTGTAACAGTTTCCATTATTCGGTTTCCTACTTCCACTTGTATTCCCCTTACCGCGGTTGTCATAAGGTTTTCCGCGCTCTTGTCCTTTCCCTTTTCGGTCGTTCACAGCTTTATAATAGTTCACCTTAGCTCTACCATCCTCATCACAGATCCTACTCTTGTTCACAAGGGTCGCAAAATCCCTTATCTGTGAAAATCCGATCATATGCTTGATGTCTGGACGTAGACCACTTTCAAACTTCACGCACTTGTCGTCCTCCGCTTCCAAAGTGTTGTAATGCGGACTAAACGCACACAAAGTCTCAAACTTGACGGCATAGTCAGCCACCGTCATATTCCCCTGTTTCAACTCCATGAATTCCACCACCTTCTTATTCTTCACATCCACAGGAAAATACTTGACCAAAAATTCTCTTTTAAACATTGCCCATGGTATAGCCATACCACCGGGTCCTAGCCTCAACTTGGCGTTCTTCCACCACACATTCGCTTCCTCGCGCAACACATATGTTCCAAGGGTTGTCTTCCCTTCCTCGGAACAATCCATTGCTTCAAAAATTATTTCAAGTTCCTCCAGCCACTTGTGAGCTCCATCCGGGTTGTAACCTCCGGTAAATGTTGGCGGTTTCTGCTTCATGAACCTTTCCAACCTCATCTCTACCTCTCTTCCAGGTTGATGATCTCTAACCACTATGTTGGTGAGTGCGGCCAAAGCTTCCGCAATCTGAGCATTCGTTCTCGCAGCAGCCATGATTCCTGAACGAATCACAACTAGACGTTAGAAAGTACTAACAGTGTTCCCTACACATGCTCATACGGGGAAAAGAAAAGTCCTAATTGGTTCACACGAACCGACCTGCTCTGATACCACTATTGTAACACCCTAACCCATACTACCCTTAAAAACGTAATTTTAAAAACTTTTTAACAAGTGTAAAGGCAGAGTGCCACGCGGTAATTAAAACACAAGCATACACACAGAGCGTCATGAAGTTTAACATGAAAAACAACAGCGGATTCAATCACACCAAGCATGCATATATATACATATATATATACATAAGCCATATTCATCCCTAAGGATGTCACTTATACAAGAACTAGCATATCAAAAAGGTAACACCGATATACGATGAAATCCAAGCGTAACCCCCGACTCGATGTTACATTACCAGAGCATTTACTATTTACAAACTCTAACCAAAAGCTAGCACTAACAGGAGAAATCTATGCTCAGTCTCCTCACCAAATGATACTTCAACAGCAAACTAAAAACCAGCAGTCTAAACGTAGGCACGATCCTCAGCCTGAATATCTGAACCCCCAAAGGTCCAGCAAATAACACAAAGCAGAGAGTTAGAAAACATAATCGCATATCATACGAGTATAAGAAAGGCCTTACACTTTCGAACTATCATACATATTCTAACTCACGCCAAAACGTCGTACTAAACAGTTATCAATTAATAAAGTTTAACACAGTTCAACCAGATAATGTCACATACCATTTATCAAATATATGCGCATTTACCCTAATGTATCTAATGCCAATCATTCTATGTCATGTCATCCCTAGACACGACTAATGCATGTGGTACCAATTGCCTTTTACCCCTCATGGATAAGTTAAACAGTTTTACATCTTGCCGGATTGTTCGGAACTTACCAAACCTTCATATCCCTCATGGATAAGTTAAACAGTTTTATATCCTGCTGGATAGCAGCTCTAGATCTTATGGATTCATCTAATCCGATCCTCGGCTTCCTTATGGACTCAAAAATCCATTTAAATCTATTGGAACCCAAGTTTCCAATTCAACATATATATATACATGAATGCATGTATGTTTGCACATATCATCAATATGATATTTCTAGCTCGAAGCTACTCATTATGAATGCGGAAACACAATTCAAACACATTTCTTCTCTCATCGCAAATTAATGCCAAATAATGAACATACTCACTTTTGAACTACATCTTATTGCATACACGTTTATCAATCATATAACGATTAACAATAAGCATTAACAGTATCAACATGTATCAACAATCATGTAAGGATACCCTTAAACCATGTTACAAGTGCCTGAATACACTTACAAACATTAACAAAAATTGCTGTCACAGAGGCCTTCGCTAAGCGAAGCCTCAGCGAGACATGGCGAACCTCACCAGGAAGTCACCTGCTCATGGCGAGCATTGGCGAGCTTCAGCGAACATGTTCGCTACAGCGAACTCCTGGTCGCTTAGCGAACTATACCAGAAAAATATCTGTTCTTGAGTTTCAATAAGGCGGTTTAACATTGAATCAACTCAAAAATTCATCCAAACATGTTATAAATTCATATAAACAGCCATTTCAAACATATATGGTATCAAGGAACATTAATCATCCCTTCCAAACATCCAAATACCTCAAACAATCAAAATCATGCCAATTTCTTGGGTTTTAAGCAACTTTCATAAACTTTTTCAACATGATCCAAACACATGCATATTTTTCATGAAATCAAACTAGTGATTAACACATACAAAGTGATGATGAAGAACATCACACTCACATACAAAAGCTTAATCAAAAGTCTAAAAGAAATTCAGTGGGAGAGTTCGGGAATGGAGACATAGACAATCTCCCCTCTCCTTGCCACTCAAGAATCATGAATTCTAATCTCTTACCTTAAGCAAAGATGATGATCCAAGCCTTCTCTTGCTCAAGCTTTCTCTCTTGATCAAACCCTAGCCCTTGCTCTATTCTTGCTTCTAAGGCAAAAGTCATGAAATGAGCTAAGTCTCATGACAAGGTTTCTTTAAATACCTCTCCCTAAAAGTCATGAACCAAGCCCAAATGGCTTAGGCCCATTGCCTCTCACGCCCATTAAGCCCAAAACAAAGGTTCTCGCGTCTAATAACTTACGCTCGGCTAAATAATTATTCGTCGCCCACTAAAATAATAAAAGCCAATTAATAAATAAAATAACATTTAATTAAAATATACGAATACGAAAAATGGGTCGTTACAGAGATAGCTCAAATTGATATGAAGAACTAAAAGCTTCAAGGTTGGATCTAGATTAGGAATTGAATGATGTAATTCCTTTTGTAAACCTTCTTATGATGTAATAAATTCCTCATTTCAAGTATTATTCAATGAATTGTGAGTTTAATGCTTTTCACTATTGATCACAGTTGAAATTGATTTTAGATTGCATTTGTTATGAGAATATTAAATGGAATTGGACTGAAATTCATTGAGTACTAGTTTAATCTTTAGAGATCTTGATTGAATTAGTATGATTCATAGGTTAACAAACTTAATTCCTCCATTGATCATAGGTTCTACCAAGAAATTGGGAACCTAAGTTCAATGGCGAGGATGAACTAATCAAGAAATTGGAGTTCATCACCAAAGTTAGCCTTATCATAATACTTGAGGAAGTTGTGTTGCATCAAGGTTGTTTACTTGGAACTAGTTAAAAACCCGTGCGTGCGCACGGGACGTGCCTTCGGCGCGTTATATTGCGTCGGGGCGTTAGGTCGTAAGGGGTCTTCGGCGCGTTGCACGCGCCTTCGGCACGTTAAAAAGTTGGTTTCAACGAAATTAATTTTATAAATAGAAAGAATTAGTTGATTTAAATTGTTGTGTTATAATTAATTGAGGAGTGTGACTTTAACCCCAACAACTCATGTCATGTGAGAAATTTTAATCTTATAATAAAAAGTCATATTTTGACTATATATGTCATCATATTTCAATTCTAGTTTATAATAATACATTTATATATGTAGATTAATAAACTCAAACTACTTAAAAAGTTAATAAATTTATAATTTAATCAAAGTACAAATTTTAATATATGTAAATAATTATAGTAGTAAAAATATTATTCATATTAACTTAAATAGGCCGGCCTAGTAGATTAAAAGATTTTAATGGCCTGCAACCTGACCTATTTAACTAAATAGACTTATAAAAATATCTTGCCCTGAGTTTATGCTCGGCCATAGCCCCGTGTAGGTATATCGAGGTCTTATATTAATTATGACATCGGCATATTCCCAAATTTCTTTTTATATTATCAAATAATTTTTTATATTATTAACTTATGTGTATATTATTATTTTTAAATTCTTTTATCAAGAAATTTTTTTCTGCATATGATAAATATTTTAAATTATTTTTATAGTTAAAACTGTTAATTTCTTTATCGTTAAGCATGAAGGAGAAGGAGTGCGATGCGTTTTTTTAAGCAAGAAGGAGTGAGATGTTATCAATTTTGATTTTTCCTGTTGCAGGAGAGAGGAGTAGTGTATACTGCAAAAGTGTTTTAGAGTGAGACTTTAACCGCAACAACTCACATCATGTGAGAAATTTTAATCTTATCATAAAAGTCATATTTTTACGATATATGTCATCATATTTCAATTCTAGTTTATAATAATACATTTATATATGTGAAAAACTTATGTAGATTAATAAACTTAAGCGACTGAAAAAGTTAATAAATTTATAATTTAATCAAAGTACAAATTTTAATATATAAATAATTATAGTAGTAAAAATATTATTCATATTAACTTAAATAGGTCGGCCTAGTAGGCTAAAATACTTTTTTAATGGCATGCAGCTTGATCTATTTAACTAAATAGACTTATAAAAATATCTTGGCCTGAGGCTATGCTAAGCCATAGGCCCGTGTAAGTATAATGAGAGCTTATATTAATTACGACATCGACATATTGCCAAATTTCTTTTTATATTATCAAATAACTTTTTATTTTCTTTTTATATTATTAACTTATGTGTATATTCATTTATTTTTTAAATTGTTTTATCAAGAACAAATTTTCTGTGTATGATAAATATTTTAAAATTTTTTAATAGTTACAATTGTTAATTTCTTTATCGTTAAGCATGAAGGAGAAGGAGTGCACTGTGTTTATTTTAAGCAAGAAGGAGTGCGATGTTATCAGTTTTGTTTCTTCCTGTTGCCGGAGAGAGGAGTAGTAGCTACTGCAAAAGTGTTTTAGAGTGAGACTTTAACCGCAACAACTAACATCATGTGATAAATTTTAATCTTATCATAAAAGGCATATTTTTACTATATATGTCATCATATTTCAATTCTAGTTTATAAAAATACATTTATATATGTGAAAAACTTATGTAGATTAATAAGCTTAAGCTACTGAAAAAGTTAATAAATTTATGATTTAATCAAAGTACAAATTTTAATATATAAATAATTACAGTAGTAAAAATATTATTCATATTAACTTAAATAGGTCGGCCTAGTAGGCTAAAATACTTTTTTAATGGCCTGTAGCCTGATCTATTTAACTAAATAGACTTATAAAAATATCTTGGACTCAGGCTATGCTAAGCCATAGGCCCGTGTAAGTATATTGAGAGATATATTTGAAAAAATAATAATAATTGCATTTAAAAATTTGTAGAGGGTTTATATATTTAGGGATACTTTTTTTATAAAAGGTTATCATAATTAGGAACGGAGGGAGTAATATTTAATACCAAGCATAATTACAATATCAAAATATATGGTTAAATCTAAAAGATTACTTCAAATATTTAGTTATATTGATAAGTCCAAAGTTGGTATTTTTTTAAACTCTACGTACTTAGAACATCCACAATGGAGCACTCTAACTTTGAGTACTTAAATGGGTCTCATATAGACACATCATTAATTTATTATATTTTAATAATAGTACCTAATAGGTACTCAAACCCTCCAATGAAGCACTTCTTAAAAAGTTCTAAAATGGATCTCATCAATAACCTCACATCATTACAATAACTTATTATTTAATTATCTATTTTATAATATAAATTGATTGAATGATAAAATTACAAAATTAGTATGTACTATTTTTTTATAATTCAAAAAAATAATTAAAATTCGAAATTTAATTTAAAATAATATTGTCAAATTTTAAGAATTACTCAATTAAAAAATAATTTAAAATAACATTACATAATTTCAAAAATTGTGCTTTTGCGATGTACCAAAAAAAATTGTGTTTTTTTATAAATATTCATTAATTCAAATTGAATATATAAAATAAAGCGGGTCCCATGAAAAGAATATTTTAATGAAAAATAAGATGGGTCCAAGAGGAGTTAAAGAGTTCTTATTTTAGAAGTGGTACATAATAAATACTCAAATTGGTGATACTTCAATGGTAGTACCTAATAAGTATCATAAGTACCTAATAGGTACTACACCATTGAAGATGGTCTTATTAGCTAATTTTTATTTGTGTGTTTCCAACACACACACACACACACACACACACACACATATATATATATATATATATATATATATATATATATATATATATATATATATATATATATATATATATATATATATATATATATATATATATATACACACACACCGTAAGTTTGTATGATTTGATTGAAGTTCAATATTTTACCATTCCTATTTCTCAAAATTGGCACCAAGCTCAACTCTATCCGACCTAGAAGTTAAAATGAGTTGTATTAATATTTTATTTGCTTATAAAAAAGTCACTTTTATTTAGTTACAAACATTGTATTTAAAAGTCATATTTCAAGTAACACACATTGTTCTGATGAAACTTATTTTAAGGAAAACACAAAAAGTCGTATTTCTCATTATTATATTTGACTTTTATTAATAATTGTGATTTTTTTGTTTATAATAGAATTTAATTTATATACACCATCGGTGTAAAATTATCTTACACATACATTCAATAATATATTGATATCTCATATAATGTGTTTTAAATCACATGACATATAACATTCATTAAACGACATGACAACATATTATTATATGCATGTATAAAATAATTTTACATTAACAATGCACATAAATTAAACTCGGGATGGAGGGAGTAAGTTTTTTTTTTAAGTAGGAGTAATTTTTTTTTACAAAAGAAGTATGAGTAAATTATTAGTTTTTTTTTCTTTTGACAAAAGAAGTAGGAGTAAGTTATTGGAGATTGGAAAAAATCAAATAATGGAGGGAACTTTGACAATTTTTAATTTGGCTCTTCATAGATGATTTAGTGGTTCAAAGGTTGTCCTTGTGCCTTGAATTGATCAACTAAGGAAGGTAATAATTTACGTAAAGTAATAGTGCTAAAAGGTGATTGTTTTCATCGGTAACTGAAGCCTGTGATCAAGGTAGGGGTAAATTCTAATCTGCTTTTATTAAATGCATAGGAGAGACTGGTGTGACTAATGTGAAGTTGGTGTGGAACAGGGACAATAAGTCCTAGTTGAAGAAATGAGAAATTGACATATATAAAGGAGGTTAACAAAATAAATTAAATGAGAAAATGTAAATTTGAAATATACTTAATAGAACTTACTTGATCATGCCAACGAACAATTGAACACGTGTCTCTTTCGGTATTTGAAAATAGTGGGATTGAAAAACCCAAAAAAAATAGTAGGATTAAATTGGCCATTTTTTAGTAAAGACCCTTATAATTGAACTTAATATTGTTGGAAGTTAAGACCCTACTCGAGTTGCAATTTATGGAATTAGATTAGGTGCATTCAATTTTTTAGTACAGTTATTTGATAGGCGTCCGATCACGATCGGACAGTTTAAATAAATATTGTAAAAAATACCGTTGTTAAATCATGATCGTCCGATCTTGATCGGACGATCATAAAGTGATTGACTGCATGACTACACAGAATCCGGGTCCGCAATTTATAGATAATGTCTTGTTGTAACTAATGTAAAAAAATTATTTTAAGAGTTTTTTAATTTTTATTGTTTAGGACATATGTTTAGAGTTTAATTGTTGTGCACTTAAATATGTAGAAAGATTTTTTTTTTTGAAGAAGCTAAATTAGCCCACCCAAATTGGCGCCAGAGAGAATCGAACCTCAGACCTCAAGAGGAGTACACTCCCAGGTCCCAAGCCAATACCAATGCACCAACCCAAGTGGGTTTAGGTAGAAAGATTTTTTACACATACATTAATGATGTGTTGCCACATCATGTGTTTTTAATTACCATACATGATGTATCGGTATATTATTGGACGCATGTGTAAAATAACTTTACACTAACGGTGCATATAAATTAAATTCATATGTTTATTAACGTGAATGCAATATAACAAACATTGAAGCCCAATCATTTACCATTCGTCTACCACTATTTGTAACGACCCATTTTTCGTATTCGTATATTTTATTAAATGTTATTTTGTTTATTAATTGGCTTATATTATTTTAGTGAGCGACGAATAATTATTTAGCCGAGCGTAAGTTATTAGACGCGAGAACCTTTGTTTTGGGCTTGAAGGGCGTGAGAGGCCATATGGGCCTAAGCCAAATGGGCTTGGTTCATGACTTTTAGGGAGAGGTATTTAAGGAAACTTGTCATGAGACTTAGCTCATTTCATGATCTTTTGTCTTAGAAGCAAGATAGAGCTAAGCTAGGGTTTGATCAAGAGAGAAAGCTTGAGCAAGAGAGGGCTTGGATCATCACCAAACTTAAGGTAAGAGATTAGAATTCATGATTCTTGAGTGGCAAGGAGAGGGGAGATTGTCTATGTCTCCATTCCCGAACTCTCCCACTCAATTTCTTTTAGACTTTTGATTAAGCTTTTGTATGTGAGTGTGATGTTCTTCATCATCACTTTGTATGTGTTAATCACTAGCTTGATTCCATGATAAATATGTATGTGTTTGGATCATTTTTGTTAAGTTTATGAAAGTTACTTAAAACCCAAGAAATTGGCTTGATTTTGATTGTTTGAGGTATTTGGATGTTTGGAAGGGATGATTAATGTTCCTTGATACCATATATGTTTGAAAGGGCTGTTTATATGAATTTATAACATGTTTGGATGAATTTTCGAGCTGAATCAATGTTAAACCGCCTTAGAAGCTCAAGAACAGATATTTTCTTTCTGGTGTAGTTCGCTTAGCGAACAGTAGCTCGCTACAGCGAATAAGCTCGCTACAAGCTCGCTACCTGTTCGCCATGTACCTGTAATCCTCTGATGTAGTTCGCTACAGCGAACTGAGATTCGCTTAGCGAATAAGTTCGCTACCTGTTCGCTACGGATTCGCTTAGCGAACAGTACTGAACCTGCAACTTCTGTTATTGGTTGTAAGTGTGATTAGGCACTTGTAACATGTTTTAAGGGTATCCTTACATGATTGTTGATACATGTTGATACTGTTAATGCTTATTGATAAACGTATATGCAATAAGTTGTAGCTTAAAGTGAGCAATGTTATGTTTTGGCATTAATTTGCAATGTTAAGTGAATGTGTTAGGATTGCGTTCCCGCATTCATAAAAGTGTAGCTTCGAGCTAGAGAATATCATATGGTTGATATGTGTATGCATACATGCATTCATGATTGTATGTGAACATTGGAAACTTGGGTTCCAATAACGAAAATGGATTATATGTCCATAATGAAGCCGAGGATCGGATTAGATGAATCCATGAGTCCGGAGTTGCTATCCAACAGGATATAAAACTGTGTTGGCTTATCCAAGGGAGATAAGATGGTTCGGTAAGTTCCGACATATCCAGCAAGATATAAAACTGTTCTTGGTCCACCGTTGGTGAGACATCTTGGTACCACATGCATTTAGTTATGTCTAGGGATGGCATGACAGTGAATTAATTGGCATTAGATACCTTAGGGTAAATGCGCATATATTTGATAAATGGTATGTGACATTTATTTGGTTGAATTGTGTTGAACTTTATTAATGGATATTGTTTAGTGCGATGTTTTGACGTGAGTTAGAATATGTATGATGTAGTTCGAAAGTGTAAGACCTTTCTTATACTCGTATGATATGCGATTATGTTTTCTAACTCTCTGCTTTGTGTTATTTGCTGGACCTTTGGGGGTTCAGATATTCAGGCTGAGGACTGTGCCGACGTTTAGACTGCTGTTTTAGCAAGGTGTTGAAGTACCTTTTGGTGAGGAGACTTAGCATAGATTACTCCTCTTAGTACTAGCTTTTGGTTAGAGTTTGTAAATAGTAAATGCTCTGGTAATGTAACATCGAGTCGGGGGTTACGTTTGGATTTCATCGTATATCGGTGTTACCTTTTGATATGCTAGTTCTTGTATAAGTGACATCCTTAGGGATGAATATGGCTTATGTATATATATATGTATATATATGCATGCTTGGTTTGATTGAATCCGCTGTTGCTTTTCATGTTAAATTTCATGACGCTCTGTGTGTATGCTTGTGTTTTAATTACCGCGTGGCACTCTGCCTTTACACTTGTTAAAAAGTTTTTAAAATTACATTTTTAAGGGTAGTATGGGTTAGGGTGTTACAATAGTGGTATCAGAGCAGGTCGGTTCGTGTGAACCAATTAGGACTTTTCTTTTCCCCGTATGAGCATGTGTAGGGAACACTGTTAGTACTTTCTAACGTCTAGTTGTGATTCGTTCAGGAATCATGGCTGCTGCGAGAACGAATGCTCAGATTGCAGAGGCTTTGGCCGCACTCACCAACATAGTGGTTAGAGATCATCAACCTGGAAGAGAGGTAGAGATGAGGTTGGAAAGGTTCATGAAGCAGAAACCGCCAACATTTACCGGAGGTTACAACCCGGATGGAGCTCACAAGTGGCTGGAGGAACTTGAAATAATTTTTGAAGCAATGGATTGTTCCGAGGAAGGGAAGACAACCCTTGGGACATATGTGTTGCGCGAGGAAGCGAATGTGTGGTGGAAGAACGCCAAGTTGAGGCTAGGACCCGGTGGTATGGCTATACCATGGGCAATGTTTAAAAGAGAATTTTTGGTTAAGTATTTTCCTGGTTATGTGAAGAACAAGAAAGTGGTGGAATTCATGGAGTTGAAACAGGGAAATATGACGGTAGCTGATTATGCCGTCAAGTTTGAGACTTTGTGTGCGTTTAGCCCGCATTACAACACTATGGAAGCGGAGAACGACAAGTGCGTGAAGTTTGAAAGTGGTCTACGTCCAGACATTAAGCATATGATTGGATTTTCACAGATAAGGGATTTTGCGACCCTTGTGAACAAGAGTAGGATTTGTGATGAGGATGGTAGAGCTAAGGTGAACTACTACAAAGCTGCGAATGACCGAAAAGGGAAAGGACAAGAGCGCGGAAAACCTTATGACAACCGCGGTAAGGGGAATACAAATGGTGGTAAGAAGCCGGTGAATGGGAATTGTTACAACTGTGGAGAACGGGGTCATATGTCTTATGATTGCCCGAAGAAGGGAGATAGGTGTAAGAATTGTGGAAAGCTGGGCCACAAGACCGAAGTTTGTAGAGGAAAAGTGGTGTGTTTCAACTGTGGAGATGAAGGCCACAAGAGTCTGACTTGTAAGAAGCCCAAGAAGGTGATGGGCAAGGTGTTTGCTTTGAGTGGAGAGGATGCTAGCCTTGAGGACAATCTCATTAGAGGTACGTGTTTCATCTATGACACTCCTTTAATTGCGATTATAGATACGGGAGCGACGCATTCTTTTATTTCTTTGGATTGTGCGAAGCGTCTTAGTATTCCTTTAACGGATATGATGGGTAGGATGGAAATAGAAACTCCTGCTAATGGTTCAGTGATTACCCGACAAGTATGTCGTAATTGCCCCGTAACCATTTTTGATAGGCACTTTGGTATGGATTTAGTGTGTATTCCACTTAGTGGTATGGATGTGATTTTTGGTATGAATTGGTTAATCTTCAACCGAATTCATATCAACTGTCGTGAGAAGGCCGTTGTTTTTCCGAAGCCGGAGGAGAACTTGCATTTGATGAGCGGGAAGGAAGTATCGGAAGCGTTGAAAGAACATGCCGAGATGTTCATGATGTTTGCATCATTGAAACTCGAAGGAGGAGTTAAGATAGAAGAGTTACCGATCGTTTGTGAATTCCCAGATGTGTTTCCGGATGATATATCTGACGTGCCTCCAAAGCGAGAGGTAGAGTTTTCTATCGACCTAGTACCTGGAACTAGCCCGATATCGATGGCGCCGTATCGAATGTCAGCGTCTGAGTTGAATGAGTTGAAGAAGCAACTTGAAGAGCTGCTTGAGAAGAGGTTTGTTCGACCGAGTGTTTCGCCATGGGGAGCGCCGGTATTGCTTGTAAAGAAGAAAGATGGAAGCATGAGTTTATGTATAGACTATCGTCAGTTGAACAAAGTGACGATCAAGAATAAATATCCACTTCCGAGGATAGATGATTTGATGGATCAACTAGTTGGAGCTTGCGTGTTTAGTAAGATCGATTTGAGATCTGGATACCATCAGATTAGAGTAAAGACGGAAGACATACCTAAGACTGCATTCAGGACGAGGTATGGGCACTACGAGTATTCAGTTATGCCGTTTGGTGTGACCAATGCACCCGGAGTTTTCATGGAGTATATGAACCGAATTTTCCATTCATTTTTGGATAGATTCGTGGTGGTGTTCATCGACGACATTTTGATTTACTCAAAATCCGAGGAAGAGCACGAAGAGCACTTGAGGATTGTTTTACAAGTCTTGAAGGAGAAGAAGTTGTATGCCAAGTTGTCAAAGTGTGAATTTTGGATGAAAGAAGTGAGTTTCCTAGGGCATATAATTTCAAGTGGAGGAATCGCGGTAGATCCTGCGAAGGTTGACGCTGTGTCACAGTGGGGAACGCCGGAATCTGTTTCAGAGATTAGAAGTTTCCTTGGTTTAGCCGGTTATTATAGAAGGTTCATCGAAGGTTTTTCGAAGTTGGCTTTACCGTTAACCAAGTTGACGAGGAAAGATCAAGCGTTTGTTTGGGATGGTATTTGTGAGAAGAGCTTCCAAGAGCTCAAGAGAAGATTGACTACTGCACCCGTGTTGATTTTACCTGATGCCAAAGAGTCGTTCGTCGTGTATTGCGATGCTTCGAAGTTAGGACTTGGCGGAGTGCTTATGCAAGGGGGTAATGTGGTAGCATATGCTTCAAGGCAACTGAAGGTTCACGAGAGGAACTATCCAACGCATGATTTGGAGTTAGCCGCAGTGGTGTTTGCTTTGAAAGTGTGGAGACACTACTTGTATGGATCGAGGTTTGAAGTGTTTAGTGATCACAAGAGTCTGAAATACTTATTCGACCAGAAGGAGTTGAATATGAGGCAACGGAGATGGCTCGAATTCTTAAAGGACTACGATTTTGATTTGAGTTATCACCCCGGAAAAGCCAATGTAGTGGCCGATGCATTAAGTAGGAAAACTTTGCATATGTCATCGTTGATGGTGAAAGAGTTAGAGTTGATTGAAGAATTCCGAGACTTGAGTCTTGTGTGTGAGGTTACTTCTTCAAGTGTGAAGCTTGGAATGTTAAAGTTGACGAATCCTTTTCTCGAGGATATTAAAGAACGTCAGAAATCGGATAAGAGATTGATGGAGAAGATGGTACTCATCAATGAAGGTAAGGAGACCAATATCAAGATTGACGAAAGTGGAGTCATGAGATTTCACGGAAGAGTTTGTGTACCGGATGTACCCGAATTGAAAAGAATGATCATGGAAGAAGGTCACAGAAGTGGTTTGAGTATTCATCCTGGAGTAACCAAGATGTATCAGGATTTGAGGAAGTTATTTTGGTGGCCGGGAATGAAGAGGCAAATTTCTGAATTTGTTTATTCCTGCTTAACTTGTCAGAAATCGAAGATCGAACATCAGAAGCTGTTTGGTTTGTTGCAACCAATGTTTATACCCGAATGGAAATGGGATAGCATTGCAATGGATTTTGTGGGAGGTTTACCGAAGACCAAGAAAGGTAACGAGGTGATTTGGGTAGTGGTAGATCGTCTGACGAAGTGTGCTCACTTCATTGCTATCAGGAAAGGTACCTTGGTGCCTAAGTTGGCCGAGATTTATGTGGAGCAGATTGTGAAGCTACATGGTATTCCAACAAGTATTATTTCGGATAGAGATCCGAGATTTACTTCCAGATTTTGGGAAAGCTTGCAAGAAGCTTTAGGAACGAAGTTGAGGTTGAGTTCAGCGTATCACCCTCAAACAGATGGTCAGTCGGAGAGGACGATACAATCCTTAGAGGATTTGTTGAGAGCTTGTGTTTTGGAGCAAAACGTGAATTGGGATTCTTGTTTGTCGTTGGTAGAGTTTACATACAACAACAGTTACCATTCTAGTATCGGAATGGCACCGTTTGAGGCTTTGTATGGGAGAAGGTGTAGGACACCTCTGTGTTGGTATGAAACTAGAGAAGGTGCAATTCTTGGACCAGAGATTGTACAAGAGACAACAGAGAAGATTCGGATGATTCGTGAGAAGATGAAAACGTCTCAGAGTCGACAGAAGAGTTATCATGATAAGAGGAGGAAGGACATTGAATTCCAAGAAGGGGATCATGTATTCCTACGAGTTACATCGACTACTGGAGTAGGACGTGCGTTGAAGTCAAGGAAGTTGACATCGAGGTTTATTGGACCGTTTGAGATTTTGAAGCGAGTTGGGAAAGTTGCGTATAGGATTGCATTACCGCCATCATTGGCGAATTTGCACGATGTTTTCCATGTATCACAGTTGCGCAAGTATGTGTCTGATCCGACACACGTGATTGAATCGGACGATGTTCAAGTGAGGGATGACTTGACCGTCGAGACTGTGCCTTTGAGAATCGAAGGAAGAGAAGTGAAGAGGTTGAGGAACAAAGAGATTGCATCCGTGAAAGTCGTGTGGAGAGGACCGGCTGGTGAGAATGCAACGTGGGAGTTGGAAAGCAAGATGAGAGATTCTTATCCCGATCTGTTTCTAGGTAATTTCGAGGGCGAAATTCTTTTAAGGGGGGTAGGATTGTAACGACCCATTTTTCGTATTCGTATATTTTATTAAATGTTATTTTGTTTATTAATTGGCTTATATTATTTTAGTGAGCGACGAATAATTATTTAGCCGAGCGTAAGTTATTAGACGCGAGAACCTTTGTTTTGGGCTTGAAGGGCGTGAGAGGCCATATGGGCCTAAGCCAAATGGGCTTGGTTCATGACTTTTAGGGAGAGGTATTTAAGGAAACTTGTCATGAGACTTAGCTCATTTCATGATCTTTTGTCTTAGAAGCAAGATAGAGCTAAGCTAGGGTTTGATCAAGAGAGAAAGCTTGAGCAAGAGAGGGCTTGGATCATCACCAAACTTAAGGTAAGAGATTAGAATTCATGATTCTTGAGTGGCAAGGAGAGGGGAGATTGTCTATGTCTCCATTCCCGAACTCTCCCACTCAATTTCTTTTAGACTTTTGATTAAGCTTTTGTATGTGAGTGTGATGTTCTTCATCATCACTTTGTATGTGTTAATCACTAGCTTGATTCCATGATAAATATGTATGTGTTTGGATCATTTTTGTTAAGTTTATGAAAGTTACTTAAAACCCAAGAAATTGGCTTGATTTTGATTGTTTAAGGTATTTGGATGTTTGGAAGGGATGATTAATGTTCCTTGATACCATATATGTTTGAAAGGGCTGTTTATATGAATTTATAACATGTTTGGATGAATTTTCGAGCTGAATCAATGTTAAACCGCCTTAGAAGCTCAAGAACAGATATTTTCTTTCTGGTGTAGTTCGCTTAGCGAACAGTAGCTCGCTACAGCGAATAAGCTCGCTACAAGCTCGCTACCTGTTCGCCATGTACCTGTAATCCTCTGATGTAGTTCGCTACAGCGAACTGAGATTCGCTTAGCGAATAAGTTCGCTACCTGTTCGCTACGGATTCGCTTAGCGAACAGTACTGAACCTGCAACTTCTGTTATTGGTTGTAAGTGTGATTAGGCACTTGTAACATGTTTTAAGGGTATCCTTACATGATTGTTGATACATGTTGATACTGTTAATGATTATTGATAAACGTATATGCAATAAGTTGTAGCTTAAAGTGAGCAATGTTATGTTTTGGCATTAATTTGCAATGTTAAGTGAATGTGTTAGGATTGCGTTCCCGCATTCATAAAAGTGTAGCTTCGAGCTAGAGAATATCATATGGTTGATATGTGTATGCATACATGCATTCATGATTGTATGTGAACATTGGAAACTTGGGTTCCAATAACGAAAATGGATTATGTGTCCATAATGAAGCCGAGGATCGGATTAGATGAATCCATGAGTCCGGAGTTGCTATCCAACAGGATATAAAACTGTGTTGGCTTATCCAAGGGAGATAAGATGGTTCGGTAAGTTCCGACATATCCAGCAAGATATAAAACTGTTCTTGGTCCACCGTTGGTGAGACATCTTGGTACCACATGCATTTAGTTATGTCTAGGGATGGCATGACAGTGAATTAATTGGCATTAGATACCTTAGGGTAAATGCGCATATATTTGATAAATGGTATGTGACATTTATTTGGTTGAATTGTGTTGAACTTTATTAATGGATATTGTTTAGTGCGATGTTTTGACGTGAGTTAGAATATGTATGATGTAGTTCGAAAGTGTAAGACCTTTCTTATACTCGTATGATATGCGATTATGTTTTCTAACTCTCTGCTTTGTGTTATTTGCTGGACCTTTGGGGGTTCAGATATTCAGGCTGAGGACTGTGCCGACGTTTAGACTGCTGTTTTAGCAAGGTGTTGAAGTACCTTTTGGTGAGGAGACTTAGCATAGATTACTCCTCTTAGTACTAGCTTTTGGTTAGAGTTTGTAAATAGTAAATGCTCTGGTAATGTAACATCGAGTCGGGGGTTACGTTTGGATTTCATCGTATATCGGTGTTACCTTTTGATATGCTAGTTCTTGTATAAGTGACATCCTTAGGGATGAATATGGCTTATGTATATATATATGTATATATATGCATGCTTGGTTTGATTGAATCCGCTGTTGCTTTTCATGTTAAATTTCATGACGCTCTGTGTGTATGCTTGTGTTTTAATTACCGCGTGGCACTCTGCCTTTACACTTGTTAAAAAGTTTTTAAAATTACATTTTTAAGGGTAGTATGGGTTAGGGTGTTACACTATTGCTCAAAAACATGTAGTGCATGTATCTAGTCTATAATAAAAATGATCAGATATATCGGTTATTCAATGAAATTTGAATGTGAACTTTTGATTATAATTTGTTTATAACAATAATTTTAAATTTATATATGCAATAACTTGTTTCGTCGCGTTAGTTTAAATTATAATTAGTCCGATACTAATTAGTAGTATTTAGCTTTTCTTAAATTAAAAAACACTGTAGATCGGCATGCTTTGGCAGGATTAGATGAATATCATGTAAATGACATTTGTTGTTGTCTTTATTGCATTGGATAAGTCTTATCAACTTACTACAATTATTTAATAAAAAAAATATATGTTTACTTTATAAATCGCAAATATCTTAAGTAATTAAAAAATAGAAAAGTTTAACTATATTATTATGGCACATGTTAACAGACTCGATAAAATAAAATCTTAAAAATGATACATTCAATTTTTTAAAAGTCAAAATAATATTTCTCTTTCCAATACAAAATTTTCACTTTTAGATTTCTTAAAACAATGATTATTTATTGAGTTAAAAAATTGACTATATTGATTCAAAAACAAAAAAAATGAATTATATACAGTTTAGATAAATTAACATTTAAATTAGTTAGGTAAACTGAGTTATATATTTGTATTTGAAATTTAAACGAAATCGAATTTATAGGGAGAAAGTGAGGGAAAGGAGAAATTTGAATTTTAATATGCAAAGTAATTAAAATCAACGAAGTAGTGTTCAAGAAAAAATGAAAATAAATAATGAGATTGGATGTGTTAGAGCATAAAGTAGTACTGCTATTTTTCCATTGGGTTTGTTTCATTTGCAGAAAGTAGTACTTTTGGAATGGAAATTGGACATAGTAAGACTTGTGGAGTGATTTTTTTTACTGTGACAACTCAAATGTTGCAGGAAAAAGGGCATAGGGAAGGTCAATATTCTGACCTTGATTGAAGTAAAATAGAATAAGTCAAAAAGATATTCCTCTTTGGAGTATAACAATAATTCAAAAATTTGTAAGGTAATTTTAAATTTTATCAGCTTCTCCCATAAATTTTATCGGCTACTTTGACTATCTTATTTTATAAACATATAAAGATAAATATTAGTATATGATATTTTGTTAGATTTGTATCGATATTTCAAAATATCAACTTTTAATAATTTTTAATAATACACAACGAAAGATAATAAAGTTCTAAATTATGGATCGGCAGGTGTGCACCAATACAACTTCGACACTTACTTTGGGATGGAGGGGGAAGTAAAATACTCACTATGTCCCAAAATAAATGACCTATTTTGACCATCTTAACGTTTGCCGATGTACAAAAATATTTAATCATAAATATCTTAAGCTATCTATTATTAAAAATTATATATTTTAGAAATATTCATCGAGATAATTCAAATATCTCATATGCTAATATTTGCATATACATATTAGTAGAAAAATATCGTCAAAGTATATCATATAAATATTAATCGTCAAAGTTATGGATCGACGTGAAACGATCAACTGTGTCACTCTTTGTTGGGACAGAGGGAGTAGTACGCAAAGTAAATATTAGGTCATTTATTTTGGGACGAATGAAGTATAAAAAAAAAGTAGTTTTTTTTTTACATAAAAATAAATTAAATAAAAGTCAACCTCTTTTATTACTTTTCTTTTACGGTTGGTGAACCGTGAACCTGTTTTCACTATTACTACTATTATTTATTTATCCCTTGGAGTAGGAGTACTTACTTTAGTACATGGTTATAAATTATAATAAACTTTTACATAGGATTAAACAATCTGCACTCAGTTCGTCAAAAAAATAAAACAATCTGCACTTTAGTACAACAGTGTGATGTATATCACACTTCAACATTTAACATTATCTCTTTCGTTTTTCTTTCTCAACTCAAACGTCTTCTTTCTCTCTTTCTCTCTTGGATATCTCCAAACTCAACCCAAACACCTAATTTCCGGCCAATTTTTTCGGTTACCTTTATGCAAAAAAAATTACATAGTTTTCATCTTCTCATTATTCTCAATATTTCTGTCCAAATAGATTTTTAAAAGGAGCTTAGCTTGAAAAATGGTTCATTCTCCTCTTCATGTTTATTTCAAATAGATTTTACACATTACAATTTGATTGAATTTATGTACTCCTTCCGGTCCTAAATATAAGAGAAAATTTACTTTTTAGATACATTGAGAATGCAATGTATATAGCCTATAATATAAATCAAATACATTAAATTCTAAATAAATCTAAAAAGTAAATCCTCTCTTATATTTAGGACCGGAGGAAGTATAAAATAATTTTGAAAAATTGGATTATCAGGGAAATTGCCTAGAATATATATAGGCATATAAAATTTGACTACACATTAAAATACAATTATAAAAAAAATGAAGTTAAAATTGACCATCTTACGGCATATAATAGCGATTTTAAAAAATGATCGGAAAATTTGTCCTGTGTATGATAAGTATTTTAAAATTTTATCAATTGATATAGGTATTAATTTTTTAATAATTTATCATTTAATTTTAGTAGTTAAAATTGGTCATCTCCCCAAGTATAATAGCGATTTAAAAAATTACAGGCGATAACTTATCCTGTGTATAATAATTATTATAATTAAAATATGAGCAACATGTACAATAATATATAATAGTTATTCTAAAAGATTTATCAAGAAAATTTTCTCCACATATATTATTATTTTGGAAAGTTTATGAGCAACAACTTATTGTCCTGTATATAATACAGTAGTTTTGAATTGTAAATATTAAATCTGATAAATTTGTTAAAAAAAGTGTTTGTATACTAATAAAAATCGATATAATATTTGATTTCATTCAACTATTTTTATACATAATTAAATGTGTTTTTCAATACATTGCGTATTCATTCATTTAACGACATGATAACACATTATTAAATACATGTATAAAATAACTTTACATTAATAATGCTCAAAATTAAACTCTTTATAATATGTGATGGAGAGAGTAAGTTATTTCTTCTTTTGTTTTATAAGAAGTTATTATATTTTTTAAAATTATTTGTCTAATGTTACCAAAAGAAAAAGAAAATAAATTGCACATAGTAGGAGGATTTGTCAACCATTAGATTAACAAAATGAGAGAAAACATGAGAGAATAATTAGAGAGGATCCAAATCCCTCAATACACACACATTTATCTCTATAGCCATGAACCACCAAACTACTTCCATCCAGTCACAACCAACCTTATTCTGGTGACCTTTAGGAAAAAATAATACATATTATTTAATAAAAAAAAATGTTTAGTTTATAAATCGGAAATGTCTAAGTAATTAAAAAATGGAAAAGTTTAATGTGTATTCTTATGACACATGTTAAGAGACTCAATATAAAAGTTCTTAAAAATTATACATTCAATTTTTTTAAAAGTCAAAATAGTTTTTTTTTTTTTTCAATATAAAATTTTTACTTGTAGATTTATTTATTTTTTTTTTTTTTTGCAAATTCAGCAAAAAGTAGTACTTTTGGAGTGGAAATTGGATATAATTAGGGGTGATCGTATCCGAACCAATCCAAAAGTAAAACCGCAAACCGAACCAATCCAAACCGAAACCGCAAAAAATCGCATTTAGTTTTAATCGCACGGATCATTTTTCTTCCAAACCGCATGGTTTGGTTTGGTTTGCGGTTTTCATTTTAGAAAACCGAACCAAACCAAATCAAACCGCAATACTTAACTTAGCTCTATCAACTATTAGCAATCAACCCAAATTGAGTCCATAAAACAATAGGCGCGCAGTCAAAACATATCATTTCACGCGATCTAGAACTATACTGTTGGTATTAAAAATAAGTTATTATGTATATGCATTTCTGTATATGCATATTGTATCATGTAAACAATAAAATAAATTAAAATTTTCTATGTTTATATTGTAACAAGTTGAAAATATTGTAATATTTTTTATATCGTGATAAACCGCACAAACCGAACCAACCCTAACCGCATTGATTTGGTTTGGTTTGGTTTGGATGACTTTTTAAAAACCAACCGAACCAAACCGAACCGCATGTATTTTTATCTCGCGGTTAGGATGACTTTTATACTCAAAACCGAACCAAACCGCACCACGAACACCCCTAGATATAATAAGACTTGTGGAGTACTTTTTGTTACTGTGCAACTCATATGGGATAGAGCGCCTATGACATGACCAACTAAGCTATGTTAACAAATGGTGTGTTACAGTATGGCCGTGAATTTGTCATCTATCTATAAATCACATCTCTCTTTCTTATTTTTGGTTATATCTCAAATGGATTCAATGCATTCAATTTGATGTAGTCGGTGCATTAGAGTCGTCTGATTAACATCAAACGATTTACATTTAACTTTTTGATGTATAATACTTCTTCCGTCCCATAATATAAGTAAAAAATGATTAACAAAAGTGAATGTACTGTATTTGGTCTTAATCTTTAACCAAATACATCAAGTTTTTTGACTCATTTTTACTTATATTTTGGGACAGAGTAAGTAATTATTTTTAAAACATTATCAATTTGTCCTATATATAACATTAATTTTACGTAAAAAAAAATTGACAAAAAAACATTAATTTAAATATTGTAAGAGGTATATTTTGTCTAGAATATATTAATTAAATTTTTTTCTTGAGAAGTTTTTTTTTTAAGCAATTTCTTGAGAAGTTTTGCTCTCATTTAATTGTATTAAAAATTGAAAATTAACTCAATTGAATTTTGTTTTGGAGTCCATAGGCTAGATTTAATTTTATTTGAAGTCCATAGGATTCATTCTATTTTCTCTAACGTATTTTTTATTTCACAAATCCATAGCATTTGTTAATTTCTTTCTCTTTCTTCAAGAAAGAAGTTTTGAGAAGTTGTTTTCCACAAACAAACCCTAGCCGCCGGCCACCAAATCCAATGCCTCCAACTTGATTTTGCTACCATCAAATCTCATCCTCTATCTTCCTATTCAACCTTCTTCTTTATCTTTCTCTTTTGTTTTGCTTTTTTGTTGTTGTTAGAGTGGTGCTTTCAATTTGTTTAGATCTAGATTTTGATCACCACACACCACCATTTAAAAAATCATCACTATAAAAGGCTCTCCTCCTTCTCTTCCACAAAATCCAGAACGAAAAATTAAGATCGGAATACATTTGCCAATAGCCACCGCGCCGGAAAATGTAGCCACCGTGCCGGAAAATGTAACCACCGGATCGGAATCGTGCTAGAAATTGTATCACTGTGCCAGAAACATACTTTCTTTCTTTTCTTTTTACATCTTTGTATGAGAGGTTTGCTTCTTTGTCTAAGCTCCTAGTTTAACAACAACAAAATCAGAGAAATTAAAGGAATATTTTTTGCTGGTAAAGTAATTTTTTTATATCTATGTTCATATCTATAAAGAAACACTCATATTTATTTAATTTAATTTCATGTTTAAAATTATTACTGCAAGGTCTTTTTAAAACAATATAGCAAGGTCATTTTCTAGTTTGAAACCTACCAAGCTCTTATTATTCCGCAACATTTTTTTTTAATTACTTAATAAATGTTAGTAGTTGTTTTCATTCACAAAATGTTATTTAAAAAATGTTCATAGAAAAACAATTACTTTAATGAAAGTCACAAACTCAACTTCTCTAGCTCTTTTCTTCTATTTGTTTTTAGATCCGTTAATTTTTATTTATTTATTTATTAAAATCATTATTTTATTTTATTTTTTAAATCTTCTAAGCTCTATCTTTTGCAACCAATTTTTGTCCAAATAAAATTGTTAGTACTTATTTTTATTCTTCATAACAGCATGTTTAATTAAAATTTAAAAACAATATTGAACATCAATAAATATTAAGTTATTTTTACCTAAATCAAACTTTCTTTCATTTTTTCCTCCTCATATTTATTTGTATCTGTATGTATCTGAAAAGAAAAAAAATTGTTACATTGATTAGTGTAAAAGAAAATTTTGAATGAAAAAATAAAAAAGCTAAAAAAATAATATTGAGCCAAAAAAGTGTTAAGTAGTTGTTTTTACCTCTGTTTCTTGTTTTCTTCTCATTTTTGTTTGTATCTTTATGTATCCTGAAAGGAAAAAACATATTATTGCATTAATTAGTGAAAAATAAAATGATAACAATGCTTTTGATAAGTATGTGGTGCTGCTGTTTTTTGTTTAATGAAAAAGAAATTAGTGAAGATTGATATTCATTTTCTTGACTTTTTATTTATTTTTGGAGAAGTGCATCTTCTAAGCTCTTATTTATTTTCTGCAACAAATTTTTTTTTCATAAATAATTGTTATTAGTTGTTTTTATTCTATAGAATCATTGATGTAAAGGAAAGTTGAAGAAAAAATATGTTTGTTAAAAACATGATATAAAAGATAGAAAAAATAGATGAACAAAGAAAATGCGAGTTTTTCTAGGACATACCTTTGTGAAGATTTCATTTTCTTTTATTCTTCTTTCTCTGCAAAATAAGAACAAACATTAGTAGTAAGGAAAAAATATGTAGAAGAAAAGAGAAAATGAAAGAGAAGATATAACATGAATATGAGTAGATTAAGAGACAGAAAACACAAATTGATTATAAAGGGAGAAAAAGAGGGAGAATATGAAATTTGAAATTGAAATCTTCTAACATTGGACAGTGTGTAAATAGCTTATGAAATACCAGATATAACCTTGCTTTTTGAAATTTATCATGCAACTTTTGAATGGTAGAGAACTCCAATTTTGTGGGGTTATAAGGCAAAAAAACGAAAAAGGGCAATTTGGGGAGAGTTGCATAAAAGCTTTGAGGAGCATTTGAAGTAGCAAAGTTTTTCACAAGAAAGGGGGGGTTTGAATTGTGAACCTTTAAAAATTGTCCTTTTAAAAATTAGATATCAAAACATACGTTAGAATGATCTCAGAATAAATAATATAAGTTAGGAGAATGATCTTAGAACGATCTCTGAGCTACAAATAAAAACAATAAGTGATTTGTGTGTGTTAGTGTTTGCACAAAATTAATATGAGTTTAAGGGAGAGAAAAGACACAATAATTTTATCCTGGTTCACCCCTTAATAGTATGGGCTACTCCAGTCCCCACGCTCCTGTGAGATTGTCCACTAAGAGATTCTACCGATCTCAAGATACACTTCTTCTTTGATCTAATCCAAGATCACAATCTTCCAAGCTTCACTTGCTTGATCTACCTAAGTCTTTCCTAGACTTTATGAGGTGTCACTCAATCAATAGTTACGTATTGACTTGAGCCAATCTTTACAATATTGATAATGGTTTGGATCTTAAAGCTTTCTCACTCAAACTAAGTTGAAAAGCTAGTTACAATAAAATCTCTCTTTGTTCACTCAAAATGGATACTGATCCTAGTATGATATTACAATATATGGAGTGAAGGAGATCCTCAAAGAAGAGCTTGAAAAACTTGTATCACAAAGACAAGTAGATAAATTGTTGTAGCTTAAACTCTTGCTCTTCAATGTTGCCAAAGCCTTCCTTTTATAGTTGAACCTTGAGTCTTCAGTTCCTTGGTCCCAAAGGAAGTTCTCCAACGGCTAGTTGATTCAAAATAGACAGCTCATGCTGAATTGTTGAGTGGATAAGTCCAAACTGATCTTTCTTAGAACGTTCTCCCTGCTGTTCTTCATATTTTCACTTAAAAGGGCCAAAATGACAGCTTGCAATGGGCTGTAGATAGTTGTTCATTGCTTCCTCACCAAGTATATCCGTTATAGACCTTTTAGGCACGTTTTGGCCAGCTGTAGATGAGCTTGCAACTTTAAAAGCAAAGGACAGTCATTCTCAGCATCATTCTGAGATCGTTCTCCAATCTGGGCGAATTTTGCACTTGATCTTCAAATGGAGAATGATGCAGACCTGTGACCAGCTGTAGTGTGAAAGGAATGCAGCTGTGATGTCCTTGCATAACTATTCACTTGTCCTTTCCATGTACTTCCTTTTCTTGATTAAAAATTAATCTCTTGGAGAATGTTCATTAAATAATGACATTGAAGGTACATGACAACTATGAGTTGAATGTGTGTTGTCTCATCCTTATTGGTCTATGTAATTCTTGTCCAAATATTCTTGATACACCTGATTAGATGATGCCTTGAGAAATTATCATGTTGCACATGCTTGATCATTAACTTTGTCCAAAGAGGAAAGTCACTTTTCTTCCAATTATTCCTTGCCTTAATTGTTCATGAACTGTTGTGATCTTGTGAGTTAAAACCAAGATAAAAGTGCTTCTTTGTCTTGTATATGGTTGACTTAATGAAATAAGTGCTTTTGCATTTATTCTTGTTCATGAGGAGAATGTTGCACTTAAACCAGAGATCATTCTCAGACTGATCCTGAAGCTTCTCTTTTTGCCAAAACATAATGAATATCATTGAGATTAGAAGCTTAATTGTTCCTGACTAATTAAAACACTCAAGAGCACTTGTTAGATAACAATGAGATCAGAATTACATTTAAAATATAATTAAGATGTTTGTTATCTTTAAAACATCAAATTGGGATTTTGCATTTTGCCTCAACAATCTCCCCCTTTTTGATGATGACAAACTTCTTGAATTATGTTTTAAAAATGGGATTCTGATATAATCAATTTAGTAAACACAAATAAATTGTTTAGTGTTTTAATTTTCAAGCTCCCCCTCAATTCAAGCATCCAAATTTCATAATTGCTTAAGCATAAAGAATTGAGCAAAAACACATAATATGAATCAAAATAGATTTCATTAATCATCAAGCTCACAAAGTGAGAATCCAACATGATTTCTAGTTCATGATTAACACATAATGATTCAAGCAAAAGATAAAACACAAATCCTAGTTTAGAAAATAACAACATAGTAGGAGAAGTTCTTATAGCAGCAAAAGGAACTTCCCAAAATATCTAATCCTCTAAACAGGTAAATTAAAACATGATTAAGCATTCAAAAAGACAAGTTCAATCTCCCCCTCATTTTCTCAAATCATTCTCCCCCTTTGTCATCATTGAAAAGGGTAAAAAAAAAGAGGGTTGCAGCAGAAGTTTATTCAGGAATGGTGGGGCTGGAATCATCAGAGGATGTGGAGTTTTCAGGTTGTGGGAATGGCTCAACAGGTGGTGGTGGATTTGGAGGTGGTGGAACAATCTGAAGAGGAGTGCAGACACATTCATTTAGCCAATTTCGCATGATCTGAAACTCAAGCATAATGTACATAAGCATGTCATTTTGCATTGACATTCCTCTCATTAGCTGAGTTAAATCCTTTCTCATCTGAGACATTCTCTTTTCAAGCTTGGTACGTTTGGGAGGCCTGGGATCAGTGGAAGTACCAGCCTCATGTTGAAAATTTCCCTCAAAGCCAGCAGGCACAGACCAATTTGCAGTAGCAGCAGCAGCAGCAGCAGTTGCAGAAGAGCAGAAAGAGTCTAAAGTTGCAAAAGAACTTGGTAGAGATGGTAGTGTTCCAGCAGTGAAAATGGGAACTGGTATCTGAGATGGATCAGGACTATTTGATGTCATCAAGTTCCTTACAAAATCAGTGCTAAACATGGATTGCAAGCTTCCATGAGATGATGACATAAGTGGTGAAAACACAGAGGTGTTAAATGGAGCAGTTATAGAATGAAATCCTTGGAGAATCTTCCCAGCTTGTTGAGATGAGGTTTCTACTTCTTGAGAGAAAGTTGGTCCTAGATTCAATGAGGTATTCAAATGGATTGGCTGAGTATCAGAGATGGTGTTGTGAATGTCCACATTTTCATCAGTGGGGAGAACATTCTCAAATTGTTCTCCTGATGCTTTAGCAAGCATATCCAAGTTGTTATTAGGATCAATTCTCTTCCTTTTGTTTCCCATCTCAGTAGAGGTATTGCCAGGAGTGATTTCCTTTTTCATGTGACTCAGATTTTTTGTTCCAAAAGTAAACCATTGATTATCAAAGAGTTGTTTAGACTCATCCACATGGTTATCTCTAAAAATCCTAGTGAGTAACATTCCATAAGGTAGAGCTATCTTTTTGATTCCAGAATTTGCAATTGTAATCATGTGTTGAAGAATCAAATAAGGTAAATCTAGTAGAATACCTTTAGATAGATGATACATGACAAGTAGGTCATTATCAGTTACCTTATCTTTACTTCCTGTCCTAGGAAAGATGGAATGTTGACACATGTTGTGGAAGATTTTGAATTCTTTCTTCAGCATAGATGATGGTGGTTGCTCCTTGTAAGCTCCTTCAGCAGTGAACATCTCAACAATTAGATCATCTTTGCTTATGTTCTGAGCAGCATACCAGTCTTTTCCATACAAGGTTTCTCCATTTCTCTTTACTTCAAGTAGCCTGCTTATTGAGTCTGCTGTAACATGGATTTCGACTCCCTTGATGTTGGAGATGATCAAATCTTTGTCAGGATGTATCTTGGCATTGAAATAGAATGCTTGTACCAACAGAGGCATTGTGGTATCTTTCATCTGGAAAAATTTTGTCCATCCTTGTGGTTCCACAAACTTTAGCAAGTCTACTCCTCCCTTAGCAATTTCTTCAAAATCATAAACTCTTCCAGAAGCAACAGGTTTGGTTTTCCAATATTGATCAAACTTAGCTTCTTCTTCTTGATGAATAAGTGGAACTTCAAGCAGCTCTCCTTGAGGTCTTTTCCTTTTAGGTAAGCTCTTTTTCTTAGGAGCTTTGACAGCAGTAGCAGAAACTTTCTTGACAGAAACAGGTGAGTGTTTTGCTGGAACAGATTTTGATGAGGTGAGAGGTTCAAGTATAATTTTTTCAAGTTCTGAATCTGAGATGGTTTTGTCAGAATCTGAATCATGAATGGTGTGAACAGTGTTGTCAACAACAGGTTTCTTTCCTGTACCAATTCCAGACATAATACGAGATGATCTTCTGATTTTTGAAGAATCATAGGATTTGGCTTTCTTAGATTTGAAAATGATTGGAGGAGTTTCAGCTTGACTTGGTACAACAATGGTAGGTTTAGGAGTGGTGGTACCATCAATTTTAGGGTTAGGTTTCTGGGTAAGTTGAATGGTTTCTTCTTCTGAGGGATCGTTCTCAGAAGGTACATCAGTTGGTTCTGCAGGAGGTTCATTAATTGATTGTGCAGGAGGTTCAATTAATTTCGGTGGGAAAATTTGAGAAAGAGGTTGAAGATCTAAGGGTTCATTTGGATCATAAAAATTTGATTGATCAAAGGTTTGAGGGTTTGAGGAATCAGAGGTATCTGATGAGGATGAAGAGTTTGATGAAGATGAGGGTAATGGTGGAAATGGAGCTCTTCTTCCTGGATTCTTTGTTCGTGCCATTTTTTTGGAAGAAACAAAGAAGAAATAATTGGATGAAGATGATGTGATGAAATGATGAGTTTAGGTGAGTATAAAAAGAGGTGGAAGCTTGGGAAGGAGGAAGAGTGTTTAGTAGACTAGGTGTACTTGATTGAAGAGATGAATAGTTGGTTGTACTTGATTTTAGAAAAGAAAAAGGAGAGAGAAAGAGAGATCAATCGTGTTAAGCCAATGAGGAGAAGGTAAACATATCTTCTTTAATGCTTATCATTAATTAAAGAAGGCTAAAACCAAGGAAGAGACCGTTTGAAAAAGAATTCAAATATTTCCTTATGCCCAGATTTGAGAACGTTCTTAGATCGTTTGAAAATTTTAATTTTTCACACTTTGTTTGGATTTTTGATGATTTTCAATTTTTCTTTGATAAAATTGAAACGTTCCTCAACTAATGGCTTAGTAAAAATATCAGCTAACTGATTTTCAGTATCAATAAAAACTAATTCAACATCATTTTTGTTGACATGATCACGAATAAAGTGATGTTTGATTTCAATATGTTTTGATCTAGAATGTTGAATGGGGTTTTTTGATAAATTAATAGCACTAGTGTTATCACATAAGATTTTGATTTTTGTGTACCTTAATGAGAAGTCTTCAAGTTGATTCTTGA